>NW_009697374.1:143911-178806 GCF_000703405.1 Apaloderma vittatum | reverse complement strand
ACGCCTCGGCCCGGCCGGGGGCCCCGCACGGCGGCCGAAGCATCCCCCGGGTACGGCTCCCACTCCCCTCTGCAGGGACAGACAAAACACGTTTATACAGAGGGCAGCGTAAAACAGGGGAACCCCTTGGAAATTAGATGTAACTCAGCCTCCCTAAAAGGTGTATTATTTTTCTTGATGTTTTAGAGACAGTCTTTCTACTGGAAAAATATAAAAATATAAAGGGAGTTTACTCCTGTTATCAGGAGTTTTAAAAAAATAAAATAATAATTTTCCCAGCAACTTTCTTCACTAAGAAGCACAATGTCTCTCTCATACAAGTAATTTTTCCATAGGTAAACCTTCCTATGGCAACACTTCAAACATCCCCAAGATATTGGTGGATGTTAAAAATAATTTGATCATATTTAGGTCTTGTAAAATGTCATATTTGGAGGACATACAGTTTTATAATCTTCCTTGCTCAAAATCAGCAATTCAGTGCACTGTTAAATTAGTGAAGGGAAGACCAAATCAGCTCTCAGCTCCCTAGAAGAGAGGCTAAGCTCCTCGCTCATGAATGCTTCCATCCACCAAGGAGCACCAGTGACGAGATCTCATTGGAAAACCCATCGTCTCTTCCCGTGTCAAAAGACTCACGGCTGCAGTCAGCAATTTCATCTGTGCGAAGTGAAGCAGCAGCACAAAAAAGAACTACATCTCTCTAAGAATTTCAGAGTTATGAAGTGTGCCAAATGGCTGTCCTCAGAGCTCAAACGCTCTGCTGAGTTACAGACACAGCACAGATCTAGCATCGGCAAGGGAGAAGAATTTGTTTTGTTGGCTCAAAGTACATTAAATATGATGTGAAAAGACATATAGTTCTCAGGGTATGAGAATAACTTCTGAGTCTCCCCAATTTACTTCTCTGACGCAACTGTCACCAAGGGGTTCTTCTCATGCTATCTAAAATTTTTTTTAAAACTCCAGCACCTAATTCCCTGAACCATTTTGGATAGTCTGATCATTTAGTCCACATTCCATCAACATAATTTCACTTCAGTCACCAGATAGCACAAGTAATAGTCTGCGCATTTTCTTTTTCCCAATTTCTACCTGGGGTGGATGTGGAAATAACAAAGTCCCAAAGCAAAACACTAAATATTTCTGTTCTGAGTGTAACTAACAATGAAACATACTCCAAGGAGATTTTCTTTTCCAACACAGTTTTGCATGAGATGATTCAGATAAATATTGCTGGATAGTCATCCAAGAAAATAAGGCCTTGAACATTTCAAGACTTGTTCTCCTCTGCAGTCCTAAGGTTAGAAGTGGAATAGCAACAACTGCCAAAGGATGTGACCTTCTAATCACTTCCAGGAACCTAGAGCTTGCCTGTCCTTGCTGCATGGATTGAAGACATTCAACAAGTAACAAAAGAGAAGCACCAGAATCAAAGGTGAGCACATGGTGAGGTTACACATTCACATGTACACAGGGAACAATTTAGATTTCCTAGAGTAAAAAAAAAAAAAGTTTGCATTGTACTACTTGGCAGAGTTGGCTGCATGTGGTGTTAAAATCTGTCTCTCACCTATAGAGAGAAACCCATACCATCTTCCTACGAATTCAAGCAACTTCAGCAAAGCTGTTGCGAGTCAACTGTCTACCTTCTGCTCTTAGAATCCACTGAGAATAGTCAGATTGTCAACATTAGATTTTTACATACATAAAACTTGCATACATGTACGTGCATCCCTGCAACTCGTTGTTAACTACGGAGGGGGAAAAAGTGCAAATGGCAAAATAAAAAGGCAAAGATAGAGGACACTTGAAATCCAAAACTAGCATCTGAGAATTTGTAAAATTAGGAAAAAAAAAAAGACAAACAAAAAAGGTATTTTCAACTTTTGAAAACTCTTGACATGTTGATTATTGTTGTGAAATATGACTGTATTTCACATCCACTGACTTGATCTCAGGAACATTCAGTCCTAATACATTTAGCTGTTTAAGAAGAAGTATCACTTAAGCTCTCCAGTGAGCATACACGCATGCCTTCCCCAGGACTTCGCAGCAACTGGCTGCAATACGCGTTTCCCTTGCATAACACGGACTAGGAGTAGTCACAGTGCGATGGCCAAGATAAATTCACTTGGTACAACCTGGAACAGCCCAGCTAGACCCAGAGTTACTGCAAAAGTGGAGCAGCACTGATGCTGCTGAATGCCTGATGCTGGAGGAAGACACCAATCTTCCTGTCTGCTGGTCCTCCTGTCGGTCCCTGCTCACCCCAAATTGCCCTCATTGTCTCAGGAGGAGACATCCCCAGGGGCATTTACTCTCCTGGAGAGCTCTTTATCCCTACCTGGAGGATTGCTCCTATGGCTAAAGCCTGCCTCACCCCTGCCCATTTCCTGTTATAAGCCTGTATACCTACACATATATGTATTTAATATCAATTACAGGGAAGACAGGGCAGTCTTTCAACCTTCCAATATGTCAACATACTGTACAAACAGGAAGTGGCACTGCAGCAACAGGTCATAAAAAAGACTGCAGACCAACCGAGAATCAGAAGAGACATCTGAAAAATGAAGGGGGGGAGGGGAAAAGAGGCCTTTTCCACCACAGTTGGCATATCCTAAATCTCACATAGTTTCATACCCTCGCAGAAGAGAGATGTGTGTTTCAGGGAACTACCTGAGCAAGCAGTGTTATAATTACATATTTTCTATCTTTTCCCATAACAACCTCCCTATTACTTAATTGCCTCTGCTCTTTTGCTCTCTCCTCAATGCAGAATATTGCTATGGAGGGTGGAGAGAGACTCTCAGAAAGTTGCTCTCCTTTGGTAGGAGCCCTTCCATGGCCGAAGCACCCTTAAAGCAGCAATCTGCTTTCCTGTCCTTGCAGGCTTTAATCCCTTTCTTCTCCCTGCTTTCCACCTTGAAAGGACATTATAAGAAAAGTCAGAGCTGACATGTTTCTCAAGAAGCCCATGTGGGATAGCCAGGATCAGCTGCCAGCTAAAGAGAATCCAAGGGGGGAGGAAAAAACAAAAAAACCCCAAACCCTGACCCTTCTAAGTTCTCTTTCATGACAAAAAGTACTCACTATAAAACAGAAAAGCCCAGCATTTGCAGCATTGCTTTGAGAATCTCACATAAAAAGGATCCTCATTAGTATTTCTTATCCCATCAACCAGCTGAAGGTGATATATTCTAGTTTACCAGTAACATCTGAATGGCAACTCTATTGCTTTTCTACATTTTTTTTAAAAAAGTAAAATTAAAACCACCCTCCTTCCCCTGAGTATTCACCATTTTATAATCCAAGCCATCACAATGCAGCATGAGTATCCAAACAACAAGCTATGTATTTTAACATCTGCTTTTCATTTTCTTAACAGGAAACCAACACAATTTCCATGACAAAGGAGGATTCTAGTGTTATACTCTCATTTATCTGTCATGTGTACACTTGGCAGCATTTGATCTTTATCCTCTAGACGCTTAAGAAATAATCTAGGAATTACTGCTTCTTAACAATACAAACAAATAAGGCTATCTATAAATAAACCGCAGTGAGAAAGGGGGGGAGGAGCACTTCACACCCGCAGAGGGACTGCTTCAGGGCTAGCTCTCATTGTTTTTTTGGCCCTCGCTGAGGATCAGGAGGTCACCCTCCCTTCTGAACCCTTTTGTGCAAGCCTGCGCGCAGGGAAGAGAGGTCCTCACACAAAGCACCTCTGAAGAAATGGGGTGACTTCTTCCCCTACCTTTTTCTTGCCAGTCACCCTTATGGGAAGCTGGGTTTTGGGGAGACAGGCGAAGGTGGTAGATGAGATTCCAGTGGTCAACACAACCCCGCCATCCCCTGTCCGTACCTGCAGCACTGCCAGCTGGGCTTCACTTGCAAAACACTCTTTAGCAGAGAGAAGAACAGGGTTTGTGTGAGTTATTTAACCTTTGCAAAACACTCTTTAGCAGAGAGAAGAACAAGGTTAAATAACTCACACAAACCCTATCTCCACTCCATGAATTTCAGTTTGAAAACCCAGGAAGCATAAGGTTCTGTAAACAAATTGCAGGCACAAAAAACATTGTTTAGTTTATACTATGTGCATGTCGGGCATTCTTGCTAGCCCCCACCAGATGCTGCTCAACTTTTTTTCCTTTTTTTTTTTTTCTTTTCTGTTAAATTTTACTGTTTATTGCATCTCTCCATGACTGTTCTTGTTTGACTTGGGCCTGATCCAGACAGCTATAGGAGGAAGCAGCCAGGATGCCTCTTGACTTCTGTAAAAGCTGAATCATGGCCACGGGCAGTGATTGGTACAATCCACTGAGCCTTTTTTGAAGGCTCTGAAACATCCATCAGCCCCTTGATTTACATATTACTAATACAACGAGTATGTTTTAAAAACGACAACTGTTCTTTTTTCCTCTCTCTTGTCTTCTGTGTGAAAATGTTGTTCATTGAAGGTTTCTTTAAAATGTATCTTTCTACATATACCAAAGAGAAGCTTTATAATTTCAAGATAGAAAATCAACGGTATTAGTTTAAATTGTTCCAGTTTGGAGAGTTGATTGTGTTGTACTTTAAGGGGTTAAGTTCTATTTGTTAAAGCATTTGCAGGACATCTTCACTGATCCTACAAATCCTTCACCACGGCTGGGATTTTCTTGGAAGCGAAGAGCACAAATCAGTTGAGTGCATGTTCCAAAATCATTTATAGACAGATACAGCTAAAATAAAATGGCATATTGCCTATCTCCCTGTGGCATCCAGAGGCTGGAGGTGTCTCAGATTTCTATGCAGTTAATGAGAATTAGGAGCCTCAGTATAGAAGCTAAGGCAGCCTTTGAACAAGTAGACACAACCGACATGTTCAGCATGCAGCTACTTGAAACCCCCCAAGGGAAAATGCTGAATGCAAGGCATTGCCCCAGATATTCACCCCTCCCAGGGTTTCTGCCCTTCTCTCCTTGCTACAGCGAGGTTAGCTTTCCCTATTTGAGATCAGCAGCCTGGGACATCTCTTCACAAAAGACTCTGCCTAGTTTTTCAATAGACTGAAGCAGAGGTTCCCTTTTAAATGATGTTTGGTACCACAAGCTACGTTTAGTGTAGTAACTCTGTGGTTGGAACATTACCCTGGGAGGTAGGAACCTGGGATCTACGTCTTTTTCAGCCCAGAGTTGTCAAAATATGTGAGCCATCAAAAACTGGTCGGAGAGATTAAGTGCCCAAATGAGAGTACTATCCAGACATAGACTGACAATAGCTCTATTTTTACACAAAAATTTTCATTCATCTTACTTCAGCTCATTTCCTTATTAAAAAAAAAAATAAATCTATTTTTGTCTAAACAAACCTGCTTGAGGTTTGGCAAACCATAACAATTGAACTTTTTTAAAGTAGAGATTTGATGCCAGAGGTGGTCTTAAAAAAAAAAATAAAAAATCAATGACAAGAAACCCCTCATTTTGTAACCTTCCTAAAAACAGAGAAACAAAAGTCTTAATCAACTTGGGCTATTTAAAAAAAAAATAAATAAAAAAAAACGCCTTGGCTCAAGGAATCAACCCCACCCTTCAAGTGTGAAAACAAGCAACCTCATTCAGGATTAGCATTTATAGTTCAGTTATTAGAAGAAAAAAATTTCCAAAACAAAACTGGAAAGAGTATTTCTAAACGTTATTTTTCCCTCTCTTCATGGCTGCTAATCACATCAGCAACACCACTAAATCTTCTGAGTGCTCCATATTGTAAATAAGTGATACATAGCTTGGCCTACAGAAGCATACCAAAGACATCTGGAGGGGAAAAATATCCTTTTAAGCATACATATTAGTATTTGTGCCTTTATCTGCTATCATGTTAACAATATACCCAAGTTATTACTATGCTGGGAGAACAGTATAGAAGACCTAAACCAGGTTACAACAGTATGGCAAATTTAGAAAATAAAAACTCTTTAATATCTTTGGGTAATTTCTTTGCATTATTTACATATCCATTTTATTAGCAGAAATACTGTTCGGTGACTGAAATATGCCATGCAGAAAGAACTACATAGAATAGGTGGAAAATGACAGCACCTGAAAAGCAGTTTTGCAATTAAATGCACTAAATATTTAGATGAAATATTATATTTTTTTTACAGTCCTCCAGGAAAATTTTAACAACATGCAGTTTTAGGTGAATCCAAGTCAAGATATTTCAGTTGTCAAGAAGCAACAATTTATTTGTGGTCAGTTCAGCAATAATTTGCCCCTGACTGAGACGCCACAATGATTCATGGAAAACTATAGATTGGAAGCCTCTTTCTGTTCACCTCCACAGGCTGGCTCCGTACTAACTTTCACCTCTAGTGACCTCCAAAGTCTTCCCTTTGGTTGAACTAGAAGTAGTGGACAATGGAAACCCTACAGATATGGTATATTATGGGAAATGCAGTCCAGCTGTGAATAGTGAGCCACAGAAACTGACTTCTAGTTAGTACTCTTCAGCCTTGCAGCTTGTTTTCCTTTCTTTCAAGCCTCATGGACCAATTTTTCACCTCACTAAATGAGGTGAATTTTCTTCTATGAGTAAAGTGATTAATTAACTTGACTGGTTTAAAAATAAGACTGTGCATGTTGACTACTCTTCTAACCCAAGCTGTATGTTCCTCCTGCGGCCAATTTTAGTAGTTTGTGCAAACAGCACTGCTGGAGATCTTGGTCTGGGAAACAAAGATGGCACTTTACATCATTATTTCCATCTTACACCAGCTTTATAGCCTTACAATCTTTGTGTTCATTGGCTTGATAAAAAGTCCTGCTATTAGCCCTGATCCTGCAGCGTATTTGTCCCTTAGGACCTTGAGAGTACGGTTCCTGTTAAGGCTGCTAATAGAAGGTGAACCAAAAGGATTGAAGGATCTATTCAATCAGCTCCTGCAGGTCTCGATATTTGTGCTTTTTATGCAGTAGATAAATTGCACTAGGGTCTATTCTGATAAAGAGAAACTTGGAATAGAAGAGGGACTAGAGTATCATTCCATTATCCTGTCTCTGTCTGCTGCCACAGCAAACATCGCACCAGTTATTATAGGTGTATGAACACGCATGCACCCTCCACACACATTTACAAATGCACCTTTATATAAGGAATGTAGGAACATATGTATGTATAGAAAACTTGGTTAGCATGTGGCTCACAGACAGCCTTTCCTGCCATCTAACTATGGCTATAAATGAATCATAACTTGAGCAAACATTTCTGCTTTCAGACTCATGGAAAACGTTATGTTATTTTTGGCTTACGTCAAAGAAAAGCAGGGTGATAAAAAAGTGGGTACAGTAAGGTCCAAGTTCATCTGCATATGTTTTTTGAGATCTTTCTACATTCTGCTTACTTTCATAGACTCAAGAAGCATACTTTATACTTACATTTATTCTGCTTTATCACACTGCAGCTGTAAACCATCCATTTCAGAGTATGCATTTTATACATACATATTACACACATATAGTAAGTATAATGATCTACAATTTGGTTCTATGATTTCCATAAATATCCACCTGTCAGACCACAAAAGCAGCAACTTTGAGCAAATTTTATATAAAACTTAATATTTTGCTTTATTTTTGCACCATTCTTCATCCATACTCAAAGGCAGGAACTTAATCCCTTAATCTATGTGAAAGGAAAATTGCCCCTAGCTTTTCACTTTGCTGCCGTAAGAATGAATTTCAACAATTAAGAGAAATAGCTTTCTAATACAGTTGGCCACCCGTACTCCTAGGTGAACAAAGATCCCTCAATAGCGCTGCCACCCGGAGGAAAAAAGACATGTCAAGGGCAGACAGCCTTAACAAAATGCAGTCTCTCCCGCAAGATCTTTGCCCACAAAGATGTTTCCTCTGCAACAAACTCAAAAGAAACTCTAGTACAACGTTTTTGTTACTGAATTATATGCCACTCCTTCATCCAGTAGCCTAGCCAAACTGCACATTCAGAGCTGGCTCTCTCTGCCATCATTTCACAAATCCAAAATACTGAAGACAAAAGCTTGACAAGACAGAAAATTTAGATCCAAATACTCTAGAATCTGGGGAAATTAAAAAATGGGATGTGTAGTTCATGGCATGGGCTAATGCACTCTTCTTACTTGTCTCAAAATACCTTGCTTTGACAAATATTCTTCCTCCTATTCCTGCCAAAGAGTTTCAAGACAAGGACTTGCAGCTATGCAAGTGAGATGACTGACTTAAGTGTCTGCTATTGTCATGTCCTGTCCCAGACCTGAACCTCCAAATTACATGTACTCCATCCCAGTCCATGTCACATTACTTCACCCACTCCCTTTCTTCCATGAAAAGACTATTAATGTTTATGAGGGATCCAATTATCCTGTGAGTGCCTGGGAGGGGTGGTAATGCAGATGTAGACCAGGTGGATCCCTTTCTGAAGTCCCCACTTAGGTCCTTGACCATACTTCCTTAGATCCAACCTCATGCAGAAAGTTGTATATCTGGTGAGGGGCACCCACAAGGAAAGCAAAGCCTGTTACTCTTGTGATTGACAATAGATGCATTATGGTGTCTAAAAACTGTCAAGAAGGACAGCAAAAGATTTTCCTAGTGTAGGAAAATCTTCCAGTTGTGAAAGGCTGCTCTGATATCACCTCACTGAGCCTCCTTCTATAGGAATTAGGGACGAGAGGGCACTACTCAAGGGTGGAATAGCATCGTAGCCAAGAAATATTTTCTTTCACTGCAAGCTTGCTATTTGAAAAAGGGCCTGTACTAACTTACAACAAAGCATTTGTAGTCCTGCTGTCAGCTCAAGACCAATCAATAGAAGCTTCTCTTCTCTAAGACCCAGCTTCTTCCCTAATAACCTTTTGAATTCTGATGAAGTGCAAATACAATACTTCTACTCTAAGGTATGATGCAGCTAAGAGGTTCATGTGAGTGTACAAAACTTCCTTAATGTTTCAGACATCAATTTTGTCTATGAAGGTTGTTTCAGGAAAAAAAAAAGGCATGAGTGAGACTGTAATAATTAATAACTAGTGATTATGAGAATCTGTGAGTAGAGAAGGATAAATAAACTATGAATAACAGCTAGCACCTCCTTCCATACCTACAGACCTCTACAAACAATGCATATTTGACAGACTTTATCATCAAATCACATGCATATTTTCATGCATTTAACCCCTGGGCATTACAACCGGGTTACTAATTTTTCAGCTTTAAATCCCAGTCTGAGCACCCACATTTATGAGTAAAATTCAACAGGCTAGTGCCTTGCACCATGGAGTAGGTGCACAAAATCAGATGGTGCAATAAGCTGATCAACACTGACCTTCCTGCCAAGTTCTTTACGTCATAGGTAATGAGGAAGATTTGTTATGGCCTCTGGCAAAGAAGAGTGCTTTGATGAATCAATTTCAACAAAGAAGATGCTGACTTTCAGTCTTAAGTAAGATATACCTGCCTTCACATTAAGGTTTGGCTAACACAAGTATTTCTCTCTCCTATGGTTAGAGTAAAAATACATCTACACGGTGGCACCACTCGCATAACCTTCAGCGGAATCTCAGCCTCCTTATCCCAGAGCTCACTTTGGTCCACAGGGTGCAAAAATAAATTTGCTTTGCCAGTTTTCAGCAGCAGTGTACCAACCACCAACAAAAATGGTTCCTATTAATGATTAAGCAGGAAACTATAGTTTCCCTTTCACATAGGTCTTTACAGACCTTTTTGGCATGCCGTTGAAAAAAAATTGTAAAATTGTTTAATTGCAGCTGCTTTTCCTTTATACCAAGAACTATGTTTTCAGTCGATGTTTTCACATTTGGATTGGAAAAAAGTTCAAACAGTTTCACTCCAGCAATTGAATCAATACATGACATGCTCCTGCTTGTATGGGAGAAATAAGCACACACAAAAAAACTACACAGAGAGCTTACAGGGGTAATGAATGTTTGCTTGTAGAATCTGCCAGGAGGTGGATGATGGGTAACAGAACTCACCTGCAAACCACCTTTTAGGCCAGTCGTATCACTTTCATCTCTGGATCATGCTCTGCCTAAGGCTGCGTCCTGAGCTACCGTGCTCTGTCGGCACAGGAACACGGCACTCTCCAATATACTATGGGCACAGCTTATGAAGATGTGCAATGTTTTGATAAAAACTAAACCAGCTATAGCGTTAAAGACTAGTTTGACAGAGCAGTGATGCCTCAGCTGGGACTACTGCACTGGTGAGGAATCACACCTTTTTGTGTGCAGACTGACACAGCTATGCTGGCAGACATCCCTAGTACAGAGCTGGCCTCAAAGGAGATGAGGACAACCGAGAGGAAAGTTTATACTTGAAAACTGTCCAGCACGAACTAAAGTGATTTTACAGAGCAAAATCCAAAGCATTTTGTCTATTCCTACTGAAGGAACGTCAAGATGCTCTATGAGCAAGTAGCAGGATGCAGTTCACCTTCCACGTAGCCAAATCTTCCCCAGACCCTAAATATGTGCCCCTGTCTTACTGTCTGGTAGGTGTTGCCCCTGGCTTACACTGTTTCTTGGAGCTTGCCCAATGACTTCCTAGGAGGCTGCCAGTTGGCATGGATAAAAATCATGCCAGGAAACATGGTAACAATTAAAACAGTATGGGGCACCTGCAGAAAAGTGCTCAGGGCTATGAGCCAGGCTTGCTGAGTTTCCTGGTACAAACTTAACCTTTCCATGCACCACTGAAATATATAAACTTCACATAGCATGTAGTTTATCTTGGAAATCTATAGGAAGTGTAGCACACACTTGATGTACAGAGGTGTCTAAAGAACCAAATAGCTCAAAGGCTCGTGGGTGCTGCACTAGAATTCATGTTTCACGTGGGAGAATGACCTTTTTTGAGTTCTTCTTTTGTTGCCATACAGACACAGAGATAAAATACAGGAAGACAGTAGTGAATGACATGTTGTCTGAGATAGCAAATAGCATTTCAAACAGACTACTGATAGAGATGCTACAAGAAATGCGACGTAACTTACATTTTACACAAAAAACATTTTCAAACATATCTGGTACAAGTGATTTTTTTTCTTTCAGGGAGTTAATGAAATATTACATAATTATATACCTTTCACAAAATAACATAGTTTGGTATAAAGAATTTTCACAGCTAGATGTTATCTTCTGTAAATGGATACAGTCCTGGTGAGCAATGAAAGCGACAGGCTGGATAAGGATATTAACTGAATTAGCCTGGCAAAAAAAGTTGTTCCTGCACAAAATAGTCTTATTTCAGAATTATATATAAGTCTTCATCCCCATGGCATTTAATTCTCAGCTTCTTGTGTGACTGCACCACCAAAATCTACCAGCTACAGCACACAGTATGCAGTCACCTGCTGAAGTCATCTAAACACATCACTGAAGAGGTCATCATTGCCTGAATATCAAAGCTTATAAACTGTACTCCTCTGAGCAAAAATATTAGCCTGTAACATGAAAGCACAGGCTGTGGATGTAGAGCTCTTCTCAGAAGACATAGAAACACAAAAATAACAGACTATGGATTTCTGTTCGTTTACTTCAAGCAGAGCTAGTTTAAGAGTTACTTCAGACCAGTAAGTACCAGCAAGGTTTTAATTACCCAGCCCCCAAGGACAGGAATTTCACTGCATTTCTGAAAAACTGCTCCAGTGTTTAACCACCCTCTTAAGCCTCAGTTATCCAAAATGCTTGTTCTCTATCAAGCTACGTAACTTCTGATTATCCAGCAATGTTCAAAGATGACTCTTTTACAAAAGATATTTTTACATAACTTCTGTAGACAATTTGTTACTGTAATAGAGCAAATTACAATGAGAGGATTTCTCTCTCCTTATGCTTCCACAAGTTTTAATTACATTAGAATGCTTTGATCCTATCAAATTGAAAGCAAGAAACAATTAGTACCAAGAAACAGTTTTCATTAGTGGGATAGGTCTGTGAACATGATCCACATGAAATGTATAAGAACATGGTAAGAGCAGCAGAAGATAAAGTCAGGACACTATATTGCCTGCAGAACCCTAACAACCATAGCAGTACACTGCTATAGTCCACTTATACTTTAAAATGGAGAAAAGGGTTTGACCCAGTTGCACCCCAAAAAGACATAGCAAAAATGAGACCAGGCACTTGTACGTTGACACCAGATTTCTCAACAAAAAGCAAAAGACCACAAAAGAAAAAATAAAGAAAAAAAAGGCAAAAGAAAGAAAAAAAACCACATTATTTGCTTTACTTATTCATTGCCAGGATCTAAAAGCCACAAACAGTCAGATTTCAGTTGTGCAGCCACCTCTGATTTTTCAGTGTCTGAGAAAACAAAGAGATGTGAGAAAAATAAATACTTTTTAGCAAATAGTTGTACTGGGCTCCTTTTCCCATTAATACCACAATAACTAGCACGAGATTGAGACTTTTAACTAATAAACAAGTGTAACGCATAGATACAACACAAAGGATTCTCATTTACAGTCCCTTTCACTGTACTTCAGGGTTTTTTAATTTCTAGTTAAGTAAATATAAACTAGCATACAGGCCTGTAGGATACATCTTACCTTCTTCTCCACCTTTCCCATCGACTTTTAGCATCACTAGTGCCTTACTAGAAGTGCTAGAGCAAGCAAAGAACCATATCAACACCAAAAAAAAAAAGAGGAGCAGCCTCCAAGATGGCTTCTAAATCATCCATGATAAGAAACCTGCTTCTTTTTCACACAGCTTTGTAGCTTGTATAGTCATTTACACATTTGCAAAACACTACCAGTTGATGAGGTAACACCCACTTTGCACTCACTTCAAGCAAGTATAAATGACTATGCAAGGTAAAACCCACTGGAGGAGGAGGTAGCTCAGGTGTTTCAAATGT
This sequence comes from Apaloderma vittatum, assembly GCF_000703405.1. NCBI lineage: Eukaryota > Metazoa > Chordata > Aves > Trogoniformes > Trogonidae > Apaloderma > Apaloderma vittatum. The sequence continues at coordinate 165,901 of NW_009697374.1, read as the reverse complement.
TTTTAATTACTAAAAGACTAAAATTCAGGTGTTCCTCCTAAAGGGTTGCATTAGCTGAAAAGTTTTAATATTTAACCCCAGAATAGAAATATATGCAACACTGAAGATACTGAAGTACCAACTGTCAGAGAAATACTTATTTTAAAGTATATTAAAGACATGTTAAAATTTTTACTCCTATTAGCACACTGCTTATGAGTCCTAATGACTCTACATTCATTCAATTTTTTTGAGAAAGGTCTCAGGACACTAAGTTACTACAACTACCTGAAAGGAGGTTGTAGTGAGGTGGGTGTTAGTCTGTTCGCACAAGTAACAAGCAATAGGACGGGAGGAAAGGGTCTTAAGTTGCACCAGGGGAGGTTTAGCTTGGATGTTAGGAAAACTTCCTTCACCGAAAGGCTTGTTAAGCATTGGAACAACCTGTCGAGGGAAGCAGTTGGGTCACCACCCCTGGAGGTATTTCAAAGATGTATAGAATCATAGAATGGCCTAGGCTGGAAGGAACCTTAGAGATAATTTAATCCAATTCCCTGTCATGGGCAGGGATGCCTCTCAACTAGATCAGGCAACACATGGGGGCCAAACGGGGATCGAATCCACAACCTTGGTGTATAGATGTGCTGTTTAGTGACCCGGTTTGGTGGTGGGCCTGGCATTGCTGGGTTAACATTTGGACTCAATGATTTTAAAGGTCTTTTACGATCTAAATGATTCTATGACCAACTGAAAACTAACCCCGAAAAAAACAACCACCAAATACTTTTCTTCTGTGTTAGCAAACTGAATCAGTTCATGAAGGGCTCAGAGAAAAAAACAGATGAAGCTAACATGACTGCAAGCCTGAGCATCAGGCCAAGGAGCGGCAAAAAAGGAAAATAGCAGAAGTGAGTCACCAGATCTGCTCTCCCATCAGAACACCCCAAAGTACAGTAGGAGGTCAGGAGTCAGAAAACACAGCAGAAGGAAGCACTGAGGTGATGAAGCTATCACAGTAGGCAATTATCTTGATATAAGAGAGGTATTACCACAATTTCCAACCTGATGCTCATTTATTTATTCATTTATTTACTCAGTGCAGAGGTGCAGGTCTTTCAGTGCCAGAGTGCAGTATCCCTTCTGTGTACCTGAACGTCTCAGGTGATACACAGAAAACATACTGAGGGATCTGAAGGTCTCAAGTGGGCATATACAGAGCTGTACTTATGCTTTGCTGCCAAACATGGGAGGATCTTATCTAATATAAAAGTATAAACATCACTTTTTAATATGAAACCACTAAAAATGTACTTACTACACATAGTTTAAATTGCAATTTGTTCAAGTTTTAATATTTGCATTTGTCTGAGTTGCATTTCTGTGGTCAACCAGTGCTACATCTACATCAGTTTTACCCTCTAAAGCCAGTGTTTCACCTACAGTTAGCGCAGCTGAGCAGTAACCACAGCCTGCCCCTGTCCTCAGCCCCTTGAGTCCCACTGCTGCATCCATCGTGTCAGTGTAACTGTTTGGGTGGCTTTGTGGGAAACTTTGTGGAAGAGGATGGGGTGTAACTTTTTTAAAGCCACATTACCTCATGCTCAGTTAACTAAGAGTACTTGAAACTGTACCTTAAATCTCATGGAGTGATAATCCTCCAAAGATACTCCTTGCCTACCCTATGAACACGGCTATCCATTGCTTTTCAACCTGGGAGCTCATTTACACTAGCTTGTGGATGAAATACAAGGTTAAACAAAATATGAATGTCATCAATTTACACCCAGCTAGCATAGGTGTGAATAACCGCACCAGGAGCAAGATGACAGTCAAGCTGATCCATTGAATTTCGTATTTTTTTCTTTTAATTTTTACAGCCTCTGGACTGCAAGCCCTCTCTAAGCAGTCACTCTGTTTTCCTCTGAAGCCAGCAGGACAAGGCCCTGCTTCCGACCAGGATCATTACAAAGGACATGGGAAGCGAGGAGGAAGTTTTCAAGAGGGAAGAGAGAAAATTATCCATGGCACTGTACCAAACAGAAAGCCCAAGTTGCTTCTCTAGACCAACAGTTACACAGCTGAAGCTCTTTTCAGATGATCTCGAGACATCTACTTGGAACTACTATTTTTAGTTTTTTATCACTTGTCCACAAAAATTCACTTTGACTGAAACCCGGCAGTCGAAGATAAGACACAGGGGTATGAAGGGTTTTGTAAAAATCCTTTAAGATAAAAAAAAAAAGAGAGAGAAATATATTGTGTTTAATTTTAAGTTAAAAAGAAAAACAAACAGGCTTCCCAGTTTGAACTGCCTTCCCTCCGTTGTGTTTGTGTAACTTAAACAAGCTTTTATTTAAAACATGATAGTTTCCAGACCCTTAAGACCTTTGCTTCAATTAGGCATTTCTGGAATTTCTGGTTTAAAATTGAAATGACTGAGTAGTGAATGCAGCAGAATAAAAACACAAGCCCTGTGCTTTGGTAGCTTTTTATTTGTAGCACATTTTATTACATATGTCAATATTAAAGTCTCTCTATAAAGTTTGATTAAGGATTGAAATAATACTGCAGGTAAGATTACATGCCCACTGAAGAATTCTGTTGGGTTTGGGCTATGTCAGACTATGGCACATCAGAAGACCAATGTCTCATTTTATCATTAAACTGCCAGAGTGTTGCTTTGTGCCACAATTCACTAATGTATTTAAGTGTGTGGCTAGTTTCAGTCACGCAACTAATTCCATCAGTTTTAGCAGGACTATTCACTTGCTTTAAGCGCTCAAACACTGCTGGATTTGAGCTCAGCTTTAACTAACTGTCTGATCCACCATACTGGGAAAACACCAGACATCCTGGGTAATTCTTAAGGGCATGAACAGGTCTTAGAAAAAAAAATGCTAGAGAAAAGCTAAAGACTAAGAGGCTGCCTCTTCAAGTCATAAAACCTGTATCTAACTCTGATCACATTCATTAAAGTGTCTTGGATTAATAATGTACCACTGACTTTAAATTTGAGTTTCCTGATTTGGTGCTAGTGTGACATAAATTTAGCTTTACTTAAGCACAAAGGGTTTGGTTTTTTTTTTTATTTATTTTCTTCTTTTTCTGTTAATTCATTTAACATGTACTCCCTTTAGTTTCATAATGGAGCAAATTTTGAGTGAGTATAAATCCTGGGAGTTTTACTACCTAATTAAAAACATGTTCCTGTTCCACACATTGATGGGAAACTCATGTCTCAAAGGGTTAATTAACAGTCTTTACATATTCTGTATTTAGCTCAGGGTACAAAGCCAAAAACATAAATAATGTCTTAGACGGAAACAGGAGGTGCAGATGGTTTTTAAATTTGGTTCCTAGTGCATTTTACACTAGCCAGAAATATGTACTGCATAAAACCGAAACAATGACTCAGTAACCATACTTATATTTATAATACAGTTATATTTAAAATGTTCTTCCCCTTCACAACTTCATATCTTTTAGTCTTATAAAATAGTAATTGTAAGCTTGCTGCAGTCAGATGTCTGTAAGTAAGAAGCCTTGAGACAGGAGTGCAAAAAAGATCTAACTAAGAGAGACAAAGGACGAGTATGAAACTACACTGTTGTGTACATAACAGATAATCATCTGACAAAACCAAAGTTAAACACTGGCATGACAACAGAAATTAGCACACTGATTTACCAGCTCTCCATTTGCAAAGCAAACACCCTATAAAATAGCACTAATTTGGCATTAACTTTAAATGAAGCAGAATTATTAACTGAGAATACCAGCTTAAAAGAAAAGTGAGAGAGGATCTTTCTGAGAAGCAAACGCTTAAAAAAATTCCAGTACAAAGGCATAAAATGGAACGTCAGCCCACATGAGTCCTGCTAGTCCCCCATCACCAGCTCTCACTTACATAAATATTCTATTGAATCCACATGGCAAAGGGACATGGTAAAAGCCAAAATTAATTGGGACGGCTGAATGAGACCATTGACTGAGGGGCTGCTAATTGGGTAAAAGTGTTTGCAGGCTTGAACTCGCATACAATGTGCTATGGGACAGTGGAAGTGAAGGAAGCATGAGATGAATACAGAAGACAGCCAGACCATCTCATGCCCTGTTGTTAAAAGTTATTCTATTCCAACAACTAAGTGGCCTTGGACATGTCGTGACATTTATGTCTCACCCTAATGTCTCTTAACGGGACTTAACTTTAACTAACCTCTAAAGGTGCCATGAAAGTGAGTTAATTTTTAACAGGCCTTTTGTAAGAGATCCATTTAGGTTAAGTTTACAGATTTGTGAAATGCCAATTACACGTGTTCTTGGAGTAAAAACTGCAGTTTAGGATTGCAATGGCCTTGGATATGAAAACTACAAGTATTCCTACAAGCCACCTACACCTAAATTAATACTCCACCCTGAAACTGCAGCTCCAGCTACATTGGCTGTCTCCCCATGTCAGAGCATCCACCTCTAAAGGGGGCTCCAGTCTGTGGTTTCAGAGCAGAAATAAACAACCCTCCATAACGTTGACTTTATATTAAAGAGCTTGGGGGGTTTTTTTTATGGGCTATAAGCTGTTGTGGTCCTACTAAGGGTTCCTTGCTCAGTACGCTGATGGTTCTGGAAGCATTCATCTGATGTATCTACAGTATTTAACTCCCTTAGTAAAAGGGCAGCCTTGATACCTTGGTGTCCAGTATCTAAAATCTAGGATCTGTAGGCTCCCAGCTCCTTGTTTGTGATCCTCTCAGGAGCATGTTTTTGTGTTTGCCAACATTCTTCTGCTTCTAAATGACTTAGACATCATAAATGTGACACTTAAGAGGAGATTATATGGCTATTACCTCACATGAAAATGGGGGACAGAGTAGTCAGTTTTTTCAAGCATTTCCAATTTTGCTGTTAGACTTTATGAAAGAAAATAATTTGCTAAGACGCCAGATGACACACAGGTCTGCAGATCACTTGCAAATCAGCTCACCTAAGGAAGCCAAGTCTTGCTAAATAGGGCACAAGTTGTGCCAAGTACTGTACGTCCCAGCATTGAAGACACCACTGTCAACAAGAGGCAAGCTTCTCCCTCTACGCAGAATACTAGTCTCTTCTTTCTTCTTTATCTAGAAAATGATAAGTGTAGCAGTGTGGCCTAGCTGGAGTTGGTAGTATTCCTTGAAAAAGAGCATTTTTCTACTTCTTCCAAGAGGAGAAAAGCACCCTGGCGGCATAGAGGGCTTAACATCAGAGTCCTGGATGTCAGAGCTAAGGATCAGGCCACAGTTTCACTGTAAAAGGTGAAGCTGGTGGCCCAACGAGTTAGGTTTTTGGCCCCCATACCTGTGATGTGGAGACTTGCACTATCTCTGCCCTGTGTGTGTGCTAGAAGACTACCTGCCATTGTCCTCCCTGCTCGTCTCCCCACTTCTGGATTAGAGTCAGAGCTGTCCCAGGGGAAGCTCAACTCCCTGTCACCCCTGAGATGGCAAAATGGCCTCACTTGCAGGAAATAATGCTGCAGTGCAAACCATGCAAGAACTTGCAAGAGAAGGGAAGTTTTATTTTAAAACTGATTATTTTAAACCTGACATTTTAAAAGCTGATTTCAGTCATACCTTTGTACCCCTATCCTGACTCATAAGTGCTATGACTTGTTGCACCTGAGTGGTCTGCCCAGCATACAAGCACCCAGATGCTCATATCCAGGTGTCATATCCAGACTTCTCTGCAGTGACAGAGAGGACCTGTCAACTATCAACTCCTTCTCCTGTCTCCTCTTCTTCCTTAGTTCTCTGCCCTGTGCTGGTTTTGGATGTGTCTTTTTGCACCCTTCAGTGGATGACAGTGATTAATCTCTCTTATCCTGTTCCACCTCTGTGAATCATCAGGATTTACTCAGTCTACTTTGTCTCCAAATCTGGGTGACTTGACAAGCTACACACACATGTGTACTAGCATCCTGATGGCCTGCTAATCCTGCTGCCATCAGTACATACCATTCTCTTAACCCTTCTCCAACTGCCTACTCATTTTGATGTTTCTGCAACCAGACTTACTCATTTACTAATGCACTAATTTTGACGTTTCTCCACATCTCCACCAGCTTTGGTGGGTGATTTGTAAGTAGCGTATGGAACATTTTCTGCTGCAATCTCTAAGTAACCCAGTTGTCTCCATCAGCAGGATGTAGCCTTTTTGGCTATGTAAAAGGAAAGGGGACAGGATGGACTATGCCTGATATTCTGGAAAATGAAGTACACCCACAATGGATACAGCCTCAGCAAATGATAGCTGATGATGCTGAATATAGGGGAAATGGAAAGTAAATTTGATGCACTGGGTAGAACAACAGTCCACAGCCAGAATAAGTGATTACAGTCAGAAGAGATCAGAGGTAACGAGTATGGGAAAGAAAACTGAAAACACAGTACTGATCAGGAGTTCTTTCTATTTCAAGTTAGTCCCTGAGAAGAGAAAAGAAAGAAGAAAAGAGATATCAGATGAAGAACTAAGTATGGATGAAGGGAAGTCCCTTTCAAGCAGAAATATCTGTGAACACTGTACAGGGAGTGCACTAAGGGAAGTGCAAGTTTGAAATAGAAAAAGACCAAGAAATAATGTTTGTGGTAAACAGTAATACAAGTTACTGCATATCTTGCATATGACATTATCTCATGCAATTGTTTTGGTCAGAATACCACAACAATACAGAACCACCAGCCCAGTGCTCAGCCCAAAGGGGTTTCCAGAATGAGGACTGCTGGTGGCATTTTATGTAGGCAGCCACTCACTCTTCCACCTACAGTAGCAAATCCCTTATTCATATTCTTGTCTGCCAGTAAATATCTTAGCGCTCTACGTGGGACATAAGCACACATCTGAAATTTTTAACAAGGGCTTCTCTGAATAGTTATTGCCTTCAGCACAATTTGAAGTCCTCTGCTGTAATGTATAAAACAATATCCATGTTTCATCTGGGTCTGAAAGCTGCTGTAAGATGTACAGAAATAGAATGCATACAGTGGGTCAAGTGTGATAGTTGGTGAGAAAAGGAAAACAAGAAAAGGTAAGTATGTCCAGAAAATATGAATGCAAGATAATGCAGTACAAAGATAAGGAAGAGAGTACAAAGAGAATAAGCAGTTCAGTCTCTTAACCCTCTGATATTAACCCCGTATTCCAACTCCATTATGGCATCTCTCAAGTGTCTTGCTCAGTTTTCCACCTTATTTCTCTCCCCACTCCCCAACCACCACTTGAGTCAAATAGCTGCTTTCTATTCCCCTCACCTAGTTAGTTTTAGGAGAATTCAGGTTTTCCCAGCCTGTTTAGCTCTTTTGAATCCATCCAACAAAAATATAGGCATATTTATCCAGGATAATACGGACATTTCAGAACTAAATGCTTAATTTTAGGGTTCATTGTTGCTACCCGCCAAACCTTATGCATGTCAGACTCTAATAACTGAACCACGAAAATTACAGCTAATTTTGAAGCATTGCTGGGGGCAGGAGGGAGGAGGAAAAGAACCCTGGAATTACAAAATTACTCGCACAGGCTGGTTAGAAAACTGATTATTTTCCACATCTTGCTTTCTACAAAGAATACATGTCAATGCAGTGACTTTTTTTCCTTGGGTGTCCACTCTGGATTGCTGACCTTGTTCAACTTGCTGCTTCTTTTCTTTAAATCCTCTTTTTTATCAATTTACTTAACTGTTGTTTCTAGGAACATATGACAGTCTAAGCAATGGCAGATAGAAATATCTAACTGTTATGCCACAAGTTTTTCTGCAACTTATTAACCAGTTTTCCAGTCTAGGGCATCAATCCAACAGATAGATAGTTCTGACCCTAGCCTGACTTCATCCCCATCTGAAGACACTTTCTGCCTGATGGAAGGAAAAAGATAGTTATGCAAATTAAAAAAAAAATCTAGATGGAAGAATAAATGCAAAATTCCAAGGTAAAAGAGGGTGACCATTCTGATATGTGTGAGAATAAAAAGGGGAAAAAAATACATGAAAATTACATGAAAATTGCTCGTCACTTTAATTCTTTAACTACTCCCTCCTTTTTTTGTAAAGAAAATTACGCCACCTCTTCCAAGATGTGACTTTTTGTACCTAGAAATCATAGACCAAATCCTGCTTGTATCCATCTCTTAGTATTTCCATTTCAAAGCAGAATAATAAGAAAATATATTCCTAGAATGATGGAAAATGATCTCATAGTACAGGATGCTGTGCCACAATTTCTCTTTAGCTTGAGAACATTTAACAAGTCCTGCATATTAAGTTTTGCTGTACCAAGAATGCTTTAATTCTGCCTTTTACTTGCTATCCCTCTGAAAGCTCAGATAATCTGATTTCCTGAAGAAAAACAACTTGGGAGTAAGTTGTAGCAATTCTGAATCAGCAGCTCCAGTTCATGTACTGGAACAGCATCCACGGCCTCTGTCTCTGTTCAGCAAAATAAGTTAAGGCCAGATAATCTAAGGTTGGTCCAAAGACCAATGCAAATAAAGGAAAACCTCCTTTCTATTTCAATTAGCCTCGAATCCAGCCCTCAGGCACTGAGTCCTACCCAAGTCTAACTCCACCTTATGCTCTCTGCTCTGTCTAATCACATACTGCCTTGGCTCCAGGTATTGCAAACCTGAAGTGATGAAGGAGGTACTGAGCTGTTTCTCCATGCAAACATTGCAAAACATAGTGTTTGTGCACAGCTTTCTGCTGGCCTCTGTCCTCTGCTGAATTTCACCTCTATATTTATGTCAGGATCAAAAAAACTGAACTTAGTATTGCCATAAGGAAATAATCTTTCTCAAATATCTTTTAAGATTTTCGAACTGGGTTGAAAACTGAGTAAGTAACATCTGCAGAGTGATGGAAATATCACTTAAGTAAGCTTTTAGTCCAGAGTCTTGAAACTGGGTCCAAAGGAAAATAAGATTTTGTGTCTTAATCTTAAAAAAAAAAGAGAAAAAAAAGGGAAAAATTAAGTTCAGAATGGATTCTGCTTTATTTCTTAGCTTCCCAGTGGAAAAACAAACAAAAAACAGCTAGTCCATTCAATCACATGTTATGTACTCATTCTGAGTAGTGTGTGTGTGCCAAGAACATTTTCTACTATACAATTCTCTTACTATGTATAACTGTATATTTCATTTTGCCTAGAAATAACCTCACAGCATCACTCAGTAGAAAAACAATGGCCAAGAAAATTAACTACCCACAAATCAACATTGCTGCATGGGCTTGCAAGCCAGCACTTCAGATGATTGGGAAATCCAAGTCTATTTTTAATGTCATATTTGTCCCCCAACCATTGCTTCATCAGCATGATAAACATTACAATTTGTGGCTTCAAAAAAAAATAAAAAAGGAAGCCATCCAAGCAAAATCATATTTATGCAACTCTATAAGCATCCAGAGTGGAACATGTGTATCCATAAGTTTAAACAAAACAGTAATAAACAAACTAGTTGCCTTCAGTCTTTTCATTTATGCTATGCCATGATATTATCCTTTGGTATTTAGTGCAGCTAGAGGACACAGGAATCAAAGCTCATTAGTTTGTTTGTAAACACCCACTCACTGCTGCAAGCAATTTTGTTGTCTGCCCTATGTATTTATTTTTTCTATAACAAAATACATTGTGTGAGTTGTTGAAGAGGCAATCTACCACATTTCACTACTAGTACATGTAATGTTTACCCCAGGCTTTCCTAGTCAAGAGAAAGTGGCAATATCAAGAGACAAATCTGAAACACTGTATTGATCCAGGGTTATATGCTTCATCAGCTTAAACAACCACCCAAAATAAATCTGATGCCCAAAGCAGCCAGGGTGAGGAAACAGGGCTGATGAACGAGTGGAGTATGTAGCAGAAATGGCTACACAGAAATTTGGTCTAAGTGTTATCAGGGTGATGATACCACAGCAAATAAGTACAAAGACTGAAACGTTTACGTGCTTGCTGTCACCACGACCAGCCTGGTGTCAACTGTCTCGTCTGGTTTTGTATGATATTTGGACTTTTCACACAGACGTTAGCATCCATTATCCACAAGACATAGTTTCTTACCTGTTCAAGCCTTTGCTGACCATAAGCATGTTTTATTTTTCTAGTTGTAGAAAAGAATTTGGAAACATTAAGTTTTGACATTTTCTTACTTTGGGCAGCTGAACAGAGGTGGTCAAACAACCTTTATGCAACCCTCTCAACCAGACAGTTCCACAACACTGCATCTCTGCCACTTCATTTCTTCAATTCAGAAACTATAGAAAAGAGTTAACAAAATGAATACTCCTCTTCCTTGCCTCAACTCTTACAAAATAAACTGTATCATCCTAAACTCACATTTCTTCAAAGTCTGAAAGGATTTTTTTCAAGCTAAAAAAAAGTGTATGAAACAATGTGGGGCAGTTTCATGCAGTTACACCCAATACAACACTGTAGTAAGTATTTGTTGCTTGTACAAAAGTACCTGGAGATACAACCACTGAGAGGATAGAGAAACACATTTCTGCATCTTTCTGATACGCTCCTGTTAACATCTCTCTCAAAGTGATGGGAAACATCCTAGATCTGTAATTCCTCATTCCCAAACTAAGATATTAAAAGTATGAAGAAGGAAAGGAACAGAGAAAGCCACAGAAAATCATCAAAGGTGATCAGATGTCCACTGAAGAATAAAGAAAACTACTTCCTCATCCTTTTCTTCTTCCTTCCAGACCCTGCTATCTTCAGTTCTCTGGCCTGAAGTAAAAATGTATGACAGTTTTGGAAGTTTCACCTTCCTTTGGGAAGGCTGGAGTGTCCCCTGCTCAGGTAGTTAGCAGAGTATCTGAAACAGTACTATGGCTCATCCTGGGCAGGTAAAACCACGCCAACGTAACTGCTTGCTATCACCACTTCTCACCAAAAAAATGAATGGCTGTGCAGTAGACTGTAGGGTAGCAGCATGTAGGTCTGTGTGAACAACAGCTCGGTCTTGAAAATTTCTTGTGTGAAAACAACTTCCTAAAGTGTTAAAAATTGCAAGATGATAACTAAAATCCAGAGCCCATGCAACCTGCAGCATTTTGAGCAGAGCCTAAATACTTCTGTAGGAATATTCACTTTATTTGATCTCAGCAGACATCTTACATCTCCAGAGCCTGCACAAGAAAGCAACACTGCTGGTTTATGAGGAAAAGCAGGTAATTTGGATAACTGAGTGGCAATTTGAAGATCTCTACCCTTTCTGAGGTGGACTGAGTTCAGTCTGGGGGTCCAGCAGGACACTGTGCGTGGCTGAGGCTGCTTCTGGTTGTTTCAGGACAATCGGTACACAGGGACATGCATGGGTTTCTGCTACGAGCTCTGATAAATTTTTTATCCCCTTCCCATGCACAAGTCTTTTTTTTTTTTCCTTTGCCTTATTTCCTCCTTCTTGTTCCTTTGGCAACAGCATATGATAATGGTCAAGAACCAAGAAACATTATCCTTCAATGCAGAGCAGGAAATACAGCTGGTATGAGAAAAACAGCACCTCCCATAGAGGTGGTCTGCTTTTCGCCTTCCACTTGACTGGGACGAACTTCCCTCTTTTCTCTCTCCTTCCTTACTGAATGCCCAACTTTGTTTTAAAAGTTAAAGAAACAGTGCTGGTATCTTCAGAGGAGAAGGACAGCTGTATTTCCAAATGCAGCTTTTTTACTCAGCTTCTGATGAGAAAAAAAAAAAAGAAGTTATTTCTGAAAGCTGCTAGCACCAAACTTTTCCTGAAAAGCTCTTCTATGTAAAATTTACATTCTTCACTAAGTACAAAACCACATCTAAAGTACTGTATTTCTATTAAAGGTGAGGTAAAACTGGGCTGCACTGACTTATTTCATGACATTGAGAAGTACGAATAATACCAAAAAAAATAATCTAACCATGAATTTATAGCACTTTTCTCCCAGTACATGTGTGACACATAAAAAGTGTTAAAATTGCCAAGCCAAACACTCAGAAAGTCAGAAACGACAATATACGTGACCTTACTTTGGTCCCCCTGTGAATATATAATATGATGATTACACATTCAGGGTTGGGGTGTTGGTTTTTTTTAGTGGGTCTTCGTCTCATTTTGTAACTGAAATGAAAAATTCTCACAAAACAACATGTTCAGTTGGCTGTTTCGACTTACTCTTCAGTGTGTGATCATGGCCTTTATGTACTTTACTTTATTCAAAAGCTGTTCTCAAGATAGCTTTGTTAATTTCCTCAAGACTTCTTGTGTCATATTCAACACAGTAGTATATGAGTGTTTCATATGTATTAACTATCCTCACAGTGTAGTTTCCATTTTGCATCTGAAATAATGGTAGCAATTTAATTTTTTTGGTTGAGACACCTGGGACCTAAGTCTTCACAATACTTACAGTCCCAAAGTAAAGGTCCTAGCGTCTTCTGCTGCACCTCTAAACACAGGATCCAGAAAAAAGAAATGCAAAGTTTTCAGTCATGTTTGATAAAGTCTGGTTTTAGTGACTTGCTTAGTGTCTTCTCATAGGATTCTGGGAGAGATAAGCAAAGCCCATCCTTTCTCTTCCAGTAGTCTTCTACCTCACTTGATGCAGGAGAACATATAGTATTTGAATCCACATTCAGAAGCACCAGCTTTCTTGACTTCACAGCTCTGGTGCATCCTACAAGCTGTGTGCTGAAAAATGCAAGGAATTTGTGACTTAAAAATGAACCATATGCTTAAAATGTAAATGTGTGAGCAAATTGAAATTGTACATGCAGTCTCAAACTTTCATAATTACTTGCTTCGAATTCCTTGCCCCAAAAACCTTGATGATGTTCTTTTAATGTTAACTTGAACACGCGGTGCATATGCATAATATTTTTAATGGGAAGTCTTGAGTCTTGCTGAATACCTCTGCCTCACTATTACACCAACTTTTTTTAACCAAGCATACGAGAAGGTTGAAACCGGAGTAAAATGCAATATATAATAAAAAAGCAAGAGAGGCAAAATTATAATCACTAAAGATCAATTTTATCTCTATAAGAAGCCACTGTAAGTCCAAACACATTATTAATCCCAATGTCTCCTCCTTTCAGAGTCCAAATAACACTAAATTGGTATAAATATCTTCTGATGAGGGTGTAAAATTGTAGATTTTTTAATTAACTATCTTACTTTTTAACTTGTTCTATTAATAATAAAATAAAGCTTAAAATATCATATTTATTTAACATAATGGGAAATTCAGTTTCACTCCACAAAAAGTATCTCTGCTAAGACAAATGCCGTTTTTTTGACAGGAGTAAGCAGCAACTGCCATTTATGGTTTATTGCATAAAATGACTTCATGTCCATCACAAGATGTCCTAATTAAGTGAATACTGCAGTCATACACTCCCTTCAACTTAAAGAATTCTAAGCACTACAGAAATATGAATTAGATTTCTTGTAAGATACTACTGTAGTTATTTTAAAAAGGACGAAGGAAAAACTGGAAGGAAAATCTGGTAGAATCTATCGAGGTACCATCACAGTGTTATAAACCTGATAATCTCAGATTCCAAATACAGTTAAGAAAACTTATTAGAAAATTATTTCTGGAATGAAAAGAAAGGTGCTAAGTGTTTCAAACCTGCAGATACAGTTTTAAGAGATCTTTCCAAGGTCTGTGGTATTTAGGCAGCATTCAATCCCTTGGGAAAGTATAGGAAGATTTCTATCTTGGTAAGGAAAAAATATCTCTCCAAGCTCCTTCCTACAGAATATAGAAGGTGGTTTCCCTGGAGAATTCGGAGGCTGGACGCAGCTGCAGCATGTTCCTGCAGAAGGATCCCGGAAGACCCGTGCAGTGTCTGTTCCTCAGCAAAGGCATGAGCACAGTTACAGGAAGGTTCTTACTGTACACAGTAACAGACATGAACTCATATCAGAGACATGGATCCAAAAATTTCCTGAACTGCTTAATATCTGAGCCCAGATCCAGAAATGAATGTTAAAATTTCTCCTCTCTGCAATTGGCTTAACTCCCCTCTTATTGCAAATATCTCTGCGATTCAGTTGTTTTTAAGTTTGATGGGCAGAACTGGAATCTGTGGCATTAAAGGTCTCTGCAAAAGCTAGCCTGCCTCTGCATATCTGAAACTACTTATGAGCATATGTTAGCTAGCTCTCTTTCACTGACAGTAGAGACTGATAGCATATGAATACTAATCCTCACTCCCCAGGACTTCAAGTCTAGTTTTCCCAATGAACTAAAAGAAATTAAAAAGCGTCCCCTAGTCTGAGGTAAGAATGGATAAATATGTATTTATTTAGCCTCACAAAATGGAAATGAAATTTTCAAACCTGATAAATTCTCTTTCAGCTAAAGCAATAAGGCCTTGCTGCGGCCCCTAAAGTCATCATTACTGGCACACACGAAGCATGCTGGGGAATGACCCACCAGCTGCAGTCATCCAGCACTTTTATAACTACCCTCTGGAAAAACCAACAAACAAACAAAAACCCAAACAAACTCCAAGCATTTTCCAAGCAGGAGGAAAAAGGATAGTCCTTACAGCATAATCCCAGAGCAGCCTCGTTAAAGACTTAACAGCAGGAGCTGAAATTTATTTTCTTCCCATGACTTGACTAGCCCATGCCTTGGTCATGTCATATTGTAAACAGCTTTTTCCTATCTGAAACACAACCGCATTAGAAGCATGCTTCTTACTATTCTGAAATTTAAGACTCCCACTTGACGTTGCAATATTGCAGCTGTCAAACTGTTGGGGTCTTTCCTCACCAGAGAACAGTGCCAACCAAATTTGCTTCTGAATCGAGGGCTTTAATACCAATAGGAACCTCTAAGCAGCTGCGAAAAGATGACAGGTTGGTCTGTTAGGGTGCACGCTGAGTGTTGCACTGGACTCTAGCTACAAAATTACCTCTCAATCTGAAAGGAGCTGCAGACGAAATGGGACAGACTAGGTACATTAGATATGACCCCACCAGACAGCCTCCTAGATCTTTACTCATTTTTAGAACCAGACTGGGACCAAATGTTCTTAAGCTCTTGGAATTTCTGAAGAAGTGTTTTTTCAATTCCACTGTCCAGCTAGGATGGGAAACAGAAGTGCTGAAAGCTACAGGAAAAATGCTGCTCCAGCCCAGTTTTACAGTCTCCGAAAATCTGGAGAGCTTTTATAAGCTTTGGATCAGTGACTGCAGCTCTTTCTGAACCAATCCTCTGAACTTCTGAAGTCTAGCCAGGATTCAGATCATTTGTTGACTTTCTCCGTGAGACAGTTAAAACACTGAATGTCCATGTCTGCACGGTTACGACCTGACACCATGTCAACATGCAGAGACCACTCCTTTCTCGCCTGGAGAAGACATTGATCTTGTCACTGGGGTCATTTTCCCATACCTTGGGGAACAGCCAACACCACATTATATTTGAGTTCAGCAGTTGAGGCTACAGGTATCCACTTCCTCTGCCATTCCCTGCCAAATGGGAGTGAGCGCAATCCATCGTACAGGGGCCTTTGAGTCACTGAGTCCTGCCATATCTACTGAAATAGCAATGGTTGTTAAAGACTCTTTTCCACCCATTTGCTTGCATCAACAGGTCAAAGCCTGGAACAGTTTGTCCTGGACACCCTTTGTTCCGTCCTTCTGAACACAGAGATGTGAACACTTGACTTGAGAGGCCAAGCTTGGTGCTGTCCTCTCGGTGAGGCATGACCAACAACACATGACCACTGAATCACCACCACCACATGATCCTCAACTTCAGACTTGAGAAACACACTGCGACTTTGAAAAAATGAAACAAATAAGCAGCCTAGAACCAAGATCCAAACTTGTACCAAATATTTGCACATCGATGTTTATAAAATGCTCTACCAAACACTCGCCTTTCTTATTTATACGTAAACAGACTGATGAAGCAGCAACAGTAAAAATAGAGAACACAAGTAGAAACACTCATCTGCCAAAGCGACAAGAGTGGGTAAGTCAAGGCTGCTTTTTTTTTTCTATTAAATCATCAAGAAATAGCTTAAATAATACTCAAAAGTTGTACATTTATACTTTCTACAGTATTCTATTATTTTAATAAAGAGGTCATTGTTCGTGGAGGACAAAATTAGCTATGCCGACTTAATTGATGCTATTTACTTTTGCAGTCCATTGGCAGCCAGCCAATTTCTGTGAATACCAGTTCTCCAATTAATTATGATGTTCCCTCAACTTGCCAGAGTTTTCTGCAATGGCAGCTGCTATCTGGTAACAACTATCGTGCATATCAGCAAAAGAGCAATCTCTCTCTTTAAAATTAATAATAGATTGTTTTATCACTAAAAGCAATGTCCTGAGGCATAATCTCCTGAAACCTCTTTTACTCTCATTGACTTGATCAGATTTTAGTGAAAGTCAGTCCTCTTGTTCTCGCTATTGATGTAATACATCATGTAAGAGCTAATATCCCCCCCACCTCCACAAAACAAAGCCTTGATAATCACTCAGGTAATATTTATAAAAAATGGAACACATTTCTAATTAACTAATTTTATAATTGTTCAGCAGTTTCCTGGGAAAAAAAAAATCAGCAGGCCAAAGTGCAGAGGTTAAGTGGGAAAAAGTGTAAGAAAAGCATTGCTTTTCTAAATCCAAAAACTTCTGAGACTGCTGCAGGAATGAATGCTGCTATAGTTTTCTACAGGAAATCCTCAAATCCAGTCATTCTGATGGCATGTTATGATGATCCAAGAAGGTGGGATTTGCAGAACAGAAAACCAAGGAAGAGTACATAGTATTTTGCCTTTGAAGAAATCAGCTGGACGCGGGCCCTCTCTTGACTCACCTTCAGCTTTCTATGTCTGATCTCTGTTCTTGTTGGCCTGTCTAAAATAATATTTTGTTATTGTTGCTATTATTTTGCTGTTTAATGGCTAACAGATGTGAGCCGGTTCATCCCACTTCCTGTCACTGCATATACAAAAGTAAATGTCTCTTTGCAGCTCACATACACAGAGCTGGAAGCACCAATTTTTGGGAGTCTAGCAGGATAGAGAAAATGGGTTTACTTAAAAATCTATGTGCATATACATGTGTAGGTATGCAAACATACACATATATATTTATTCATAGAGAAATGTGAGATGAGCAATGAATCGTTCTCATGAAGAAAATCAGGAATAAAATATGTTCTGCAAATGTATTTGCTGATTCAGAAGCATTACTTAAGTGATATGTTTTGACCATATGTGTCCTGATCCTATTGGGAGTTATCCAACTCAGAGTTTGGGCCGATGGAATTAGGGTGGAATAAAGATGAAGCCAATGACATTTTCTTTCCATTAGCTGGAAAAAACTGGCTAAAAAGGAAAAAGGAGAGGATAAAACCTGCATAAACTGTTAAATTTGCTGCATAGAAAAACACTGTGTCTCAGGCACCAGGAAAATTACTTGCTCTAACACAGTTACATCTGGGATTCTCTTTGCAAAAGATGCCCAGTCCACTCCACTGGATTTTACTAACCCTTGGTGTTTTATATGCATTTGATTCAATTACTACAGAAAGAGAACATGAAAACTGGTGCTTAATCTAAAAAACTATTATTAATGAACACATATGTAGCCCTTCACTAACTTTTATGTTTTTCTCAAACTTTTCTGTTACATTACAAACACACGCATTTCTGTGCTAGCTATACATTGGCATATATATACACAAACATATGCCTGTACACACATATGTATTCTTAAATCTATTATAATTGACAAAAGTTCATTATATGTTTGAGATTACACACATCCTGTTTAATGCTGTCTCTAATAAACTAATAAAACCAAATCAGTATGAGAGAAAACCTACAGAAAAATCCGTTTTCTGAATATAACCAAACTTCTCCTCAGAGTGCTTACATCACCCTTCTGCTGGAAAGCCAGCAGAAGGATATGAAATGTGATAACACCTGTGCTATACACACTATTCACCTGTGCAGAATAAACTCAAAAATAGGCCTTGCAATGAAAATAGTGAAATGCTGAAGTACAGATTCCAAAGTATGGAGTGTGAATGGTAGGTGCAAGAAGAGGCATCAGTGTTATTGATCATTTTTGGGAAGAGATTCGGAAAGCCACCGTACTGTTTCTGCTTACCTGCAAGGTCTCACATTCATCATAAACCTTATTCCCATGTTTGCTAAATTCTGATTTTCCTTGTTTCTCCCCAGGTAATGAAGACTTGCTAAACATCTTTGGCAATAGGGTGTCCCAACAAAATGCCATGGGTTGTTGCGCTTCCCACTTATTAGGACACGAGTTGGATCCAGAGAAAGCCAGTGATTTTCTGATTAAATTAAGGTACCTTGGAAATCATCACTTGTGGAACCTACCTTTTGCTTAAAGCTGATGAAGTGTTTTCAAAATCCAGCATATGGTCCCGGGGTCAGAAGTGGGACCAATCACAACAGAAATAAGGGTTAAAGTGATTAGGGATGGAGAAGGAAAAAAAACAGAAAAACACCTCTCGTCTCTCATGGGATCTTATGGCATCTGACCCAGGACATGCCCCACTTGACTTTGCTGTTTTGAGGGGAAGACTCATATTTCTCCTGCTAGTCCAGAGCACCAGAGCCAGCATTTGATATCCCTGGCTTTCAAGGCAGAGCTTCCTAGACCTCTGCAAGCAATCTTGAAGCCCGAGTTTTAATTAAAGTGCATCTCTACTCGTCACTTCTACACCTGTGTGCCCGAAAAGCTGAACTGGAGGACATTCAATTCTCCAGGCAGTGAAAGGTAATGATGAATGTAGCATAAAGATATGGACAGACCAGAATAAAGAGGGACTCATCTGGTACTCTGAGAAGCAGCACAATACATTTTATATCAGTTTTAAACATGGTAAAATTCATTGCTGCAGAAGGTTGTTCCTCACTTGGGCCTACTTAGTAAACTAAGCAAGTTACACATTTAAGTCTGCCTCAGGTACCATATGCTGGTATATGATTCTGCTGTTATGTATCCTATTATAAAGTCAGTGTAAAATACATTTATGGATGTGGAAAACTCTTTCTAGTCTTTCCAAAACATTAGTATTTCCAAAATATTACCTCAGAAAACATACAGCATTTCCTCTCAGAGAAAACAGGTGTGTTAAACAAGCCCCCTAAAGAGAAGCTAGAAGGAAAAATATTTAATTTCTATTTTCTTATTGCTAACCCATTTTTTGCATTAAAGCAGCTGATCTGTCTGTCACTCTCAGCCTCACTAGCAAAATATTAAAAATATTCCCATGAACAAGATTTGTCAGTGGATGATTTAACTCTGGATTGATTCAGATGTGATCCTACCCTCAAAACCTAAGCAGCATTCTTATGAATTCCTTATGACTCTACAGTTAGGCTCCCATCAGCCTAGGAGCCACATTTGTGTCTACAATAACGCATCTTTCAAAAGAAACAGTTAAACATATTTTTTGCAACTGATTCTAAACATTATAACTGGATACATCCATTACATTGGAGAAGCTTAGTTCAACGTCAATATCAAATGTCTTGTTCTATGACCTTGAGTCAGACGTTTGGTATCTCAGCCGGAGATGCAGGGAGTTCTCTCTGCTAAGGAGTGAAATAGGGAATGGTGGAATTTCAAGCATTTGGCAATGTGTTTTGTTCTGTATGACACAATACTAATTGAGATAAACAGACATACTCCAGTAATATCTCTTGCCAGGTCAACTTCCAAAACTAGTGTGAGAGAATACCCCAGTCAGCAAAACGTTTCAAGCTAATGCTTACCTCTGAGCATATTGTTTAATTTCCACCCATTTCAACAGGACTTAAGAAAAGCCTTTTCTAGTTGAGGGGCGACATAAAAAAGTGGTTAAGTACCTTTCTGAGTCAGGGCCAAAACTTTAATAAACAAATAGCAATTAAAAAAGTCCCATACGATATAAAGCACATTTCCATTCCTCTCATGACTTGTTTAGACATACAGAAATATTGTCCAAATACTCATGCTGCATACTGGCTGCCTATTCTAACACAGGTCAAAATGTCCTGTTTGAAAAAAAATAATAATAATTTTAGGACAACCTGCAAGTTTCCAAGGTTTATGTTACTGTGGAGGAGGAACCACGCATGGGAATTTTTTTGTTATATTTTCTTTTAATGAGTCCTGTAAGCAATTGTTTCACAATACAGTCTGAAAGGCTAGAACAATTAAATGACTACAGATGTGTCAAATGATGCAGGAAAACCATGAGACGCTTCCAAATGAGTAGGCGGAGGGTGTGAGGAGACCATATCCTGTAATATATGAATCTCAGATTCTTTGGCAAGCAGCTTATTTTTATGGAAATGTCCTGGTAAGCCTGGAACAATCTAATGGTTTTCAAAGTATTTCAAATCAACAGCATAAAAGCGCTGTTGGGAACAACCTTTTTTATGTTGTGGTGATTTTGAATTGTCCTGGGAACACTATACTAAAGAATATGCAAGAGCTAAAAGGACCAACTTTTAAATGCATTTGCAAGCTGTAGGTGAGGAACAATGTCATAGAGATAATGGAGTTCATTAGTGCAAGAGGCATAGAGGAAACAGTGCTGGTTGCTTTCATCTACTTTTGCTGACTCTCAGCTTGGATTTCAGCCACGGACACAGCTTGCAGCAATAACAGGGTTGCTCTAAGTTATGCCATCTTCAAATGGGCCTCTGTGGAGGCTTGTCCTGCAACTCATTACCCAGGAGCCACATTCGTCACTTTGTCTTCTGAGTTTCCTGGTGAGTGATTATATGAGGACCACTTCCAGCCCTTTTCTCTCCCATTTATACCTGAAGGAAAGCAGGTCTTGTAGCTGTTATTGTGTAGCCCAATTAAAGTCTTAAATTGGACTGAGGCAGCCTTGACAACACCAGTGGGAGGAGACAAAGCAGGGCTTCTTTCAGCAGTGAAAATCAGATGGTAGCTTCCTTTGCACAACGAAGCCCCACATGAAACTGTGTGCCAGCTCTACCTGACCATGAAGCCAAACACTGTTGGATGTGGTAACGGCTCCATGTGTGAGCAGAAGAGGGAAATGGGTGGGCAGGCAGGTCGATGACAAAGCTCCCTGCAGGAAGCATCAGATTTCAAATCATGGAGCCTTTCAAGGGACACATCTCTCTGCCTGATGCTATTTTTTTTGCCTTGTGCATAAAAAAGATGGATCAAGGATGCAAAATCCCAAACATGGCTTATTCTTCTATACTGCTGTTCGGATTTCTCACAAAAGGTATAATTCAGTAGTTTTGCTCAAAAAAAAAAAAAAGACAACAAAAAACCCCCAAAGCTCACAAACTCCAGTCACTGAAAATAAACTAAAGTTCATTTGAAATCGGCTCTCCCTGAAGGTTTTGGTAAAGCACCAAAGAAAATCAAACATACGAAAGCAGCCTATAGTCAGAGAGTCCCTGGATCAATAGCGCTGCACATCATAGAATTATAGAATGGCCTAGGCTGGAAGGGACCTTAGAGATCATTTTTATTCCAGCCTCCCTGTCGCCAGGGTCGCCACCTGTCAACTAGATCAGGCAACACATGGGGACTTTACAGTATACCACTACAGGAGAAGTTACGTGCCTGAGCTTCTAGGCTTCTGTGCATTAGAGCTGGACCTCAAAAGAGAATGAATGCCTTGCCAAAAATACTTGGAGACCACTAGTGCCTGAAGAATAAGCCTCTACTACCTCAAATATTTTCTTTTCAGTAAGCGCCCTTCCTTCCATTTTTGAGAATGTGATTAGATACTCTAGAAATCTGTGTGGACAATAAAAGCTTTTATATAAAACTTTCTAACAAAATAGGCATATGTATATAAACAATGTCACCTGGAAGTTAAGTGACGTACAGCAAATTTGTAAGATTAATTTGCTTTACAGTCTGTGAAAGAAAGAGGCTGCTCAGAACGTGTTATATAAAATTACGTTGCACACAACTGTCAGCAAATATTAATTACTGTAGTATCCTATGAGTATATAATGG
>NW_009697374.1:108756-143880 GCF_000703405.1 Apaloderma vittatum | reverse complement strand
GAGTTATCAAGTCATAGGAGAAAATCCATTTTGTTTAGCCTTGCAGTCATCAAAGTAATGTCACTATTTATAGGCATCAAGTAATAAGGGAATTTCTGCCACTGTTTGTTCAGGACTGTAAAGAAGTCTCTGGAAAATTTCTTCTGCTATCCAGCTGAATACAAAGGAAGGGGTCCCTTCCCTGCCCCTTTCCAGTAGCAATGTCCTGTTGTGGAAGCTAATGTGGAAGCTAATAAGGAAGTCACAGGAAATTCTGTAATAAAGTCACTGAAGGAGTCATTCTCATCACCAAGTAAAGAAAGCGAAAGATCACATGCAAAATGCAGGACAAAGTATGGCACTACTACAGATAGAAGACATGACATATACCTATATATATATATACATGACCTATGTAAAGAAGAGCCCAGTTACCATACTGTAACGTCATAAAAATTTCAGACACATGCAGTAGAAATCAAATTGTTCAAGTTTCACATTATCATTTCCATTGCACTGACAACAGCTAATGAAGACTAGATTCCCAAAAGAATGACCCATTACACAGTTGTTCATTTTCTGACTTACTCACATACGTGTAACGCAAATAAGACCTAAACTCTGGTATCAACTTTTCTTTCACCTTTTGAGAACTGGGGCTTTATCTCTATCTATCTTCCAGTTTAGAGAAACTAACAGAGCAGACAGCCCTCAAGAAGAAATTATGTTTTGAGTGGTTTAGGATGCAAATGTTAAGATGGCATTTGTTTCCAACATAACATTTTAAATTTTTATTAATAGAAAATATAAAACTAACTCTATACATGTTTTTCCTTATTATCCACCTGTCTTTAGTGGAGCATGATAAATTAATTAGATGTTTTTTAAAAAAACCCACAACATTAGCAGATAATTCCATTTTATTTGTTCAACTATAAATGTAACTGAGAACATACATAATATATATAGATATATGTGTATTATATGAAATATACACAAACACTAGCAGAATCAACTTTAGACTTGTGATATTTTAAACAGAAATTTTTCCTTCATTACAGAAAACCTCATAATTTATGCATTTGTTACACTGCCATCTCAAACATAGCCATACACCTTCAATCCACTCTCACTCAGTTAGCAGAAATGTTTTCCTCAGCAATGAAGAACTGAGAAAAGCTGGAAATGAGTAAAATCTGTAGCAAAAGGTTTCCAGGTACAACCCTCTACTATTAGCTGCTTTCAGATGACATCTCCTTGGCTTACCAGCACACAGAACAACCTACATATCCCTGTTTTGCATTTACAAGTTGTAATGCTTTTCATTCAAAAGAACTTCAAAAAAAATAAAACACTTCACAAATTTAAAGCTAGTCTTGGAGTAATTTTACACATATGATCATCCCATGGACTACCTCTGTCTTTACAGAAACGAAATGAAAAATATGAGCTGTGTACATGTTTCTGAATAGCAGCAGAAGCCTTGTCTTCTCTGAAAAAACATCAGGGAATGCATAAACCCCTTCTTAGAGCGGCATCGTATCTACTTTATATTTACTGTCTTTTCCACAGAATATCTTCGATTTTTTTACACTTTCCCCACAGAAAATGCAGATGGGAGGTGGAAAAAACATTTTCCAAGATCACCAAGCAGGCCAGCATCTTGCTTGACCTGATGGGAAAAACAAAGATGTGCTTGAATATCAGACTCTCACTTTTGGCTGAGTCCACAAGCCAGGCTGAGCCCGGTCCAGCCTGTGTGAAGAAGACACTTTTGGGTCTGGCTGCAGCAGGGATGCTCTCCCCACAGGAGAGCGCTCTGGGAGGTGTCTCTGTGCTTCCTAGAGTGGCAGAAAGGGCTTGAAAACCTGTACATGAATTCCACCCTTCTTTGTGAGTTTATTCCCCTTGAGTTAAAGTACTCTAATGCTCAAGCTTATATTACCCGTGGCTGCTACGTTGTCACTTTTGTGGGTGACAAGATAGACCTGTTTTCAGAATCTACTCCCTTCTGTTCATTCCCTGCCATGCTGCTGCCTTCTGTGCTCTTGCTACCTCATGGCTGCTGCTGTTGCAACTCATTCCTAATAGTCATCTGAGCTATCAAATGAAAAGAGACTTTACTCTTTAGTGAGCCCCTTAAAACCACTATCAACTGGGTGTCATGTGGCTGAAATAAAATTTAGAAGCTTTAGCACAGAATGGATCATATTTACATCTAGAAATAAGACATTATAAATGCTCATCACTTGGAGCACAATATTTCAAGGCTCTTTTTTACATTTCAAAGTTATTGAAACTTATATTTTATAATGAAAATTTGGTAGAAGAATACTGAGTAACTCTAAGCAAAAATAAAGTGTTTTCTCTAAAATTTTCAGCAGCCATGAGATGCAAATCCTACAATCTCATGAATGAAAGTGATTTTTCTTCTGTCCAGTGAATCTACACGTGGAGTTTCTCTGTTTGTTCAGAAAGCAACTGGCTCCAAGCTAAATTAAACAGAAATTACCACATTGAAGCAGGTCATAAAATAGTGAGCATTTTAATGAGAAACCTGGAAAGAAAAGTTGAAGGTTTTTTTTTTTTTTTAAAAAAAGTCGTAAAAGTTCCATAGCTTTTTAATTTGTCATAGAAGTTCTCTTTTCCAGAGCAAAGCAGAGACTGTTTTTGGAGAGGAGGGCCATTATCTGCTTAAGCAATTAAAAAAAAAACCAAACAAAACCCCTAAACTTTCTTTTAAAAGTTTAATATTTTACTGGGAAAAAAAAAGTGAAAAAAGATAGTACTTTTTACTTGAAAACATCCTGTGAGGAGTATTAACACACTACGATTAAGGCTATATAGAATATGTGTGATATGAAAATGTTTCTGAGAGCATAACACAGACCTCAATAGGTAGATATTTTGTTTTGTAGGAAAAATGCCTCCATTTTACACTGGAAAGTAAAACTTAGCATACATCCATGCCATTGCCAGATTTCCTCAACCTTGAAAGTCAGGGGCAACAGTCTTCTTAAACTGATCTCAGTTTTGTATAGTACATTAAAACATACAAATATACAACACAATATGTTCACTTCCCATATGACTTCATTTCATCAGTCAGCCAGCTTGACTTCAGATGAAACTTTTGATTCTTTTTCCCTCTTAACCACAAGGGCTTCATGGATCAGTAATTAAAAATGTATTTTCCTGGCTATGCTATACAAAATTTTTTAAGTATTTGACCAGATGCTGAAGACTGGTCATTTTGATCAAAGAGATGGAGAAATTTCAGTAACAAAATATGGCAGTACTGGAATCATTGGAAAGTCACAGTATCCATGTTATAATTTATACAGGAGAAGGCTCCTTAATGTATTTAACAAATTAGCAGATATCTGGGAAGAAAATAACTCACTGCCTTTTTTATGTGTTTTCTTTTACTCAATACTTTATACTGAGTTATTCTGTATCATTACTTAAATAAAAAGCACTGATTCATTGCATTGAGTTTGATCAAGTTCTACGTTTCAGGGAATGGTTGTTTTTCAAAAATTTTATGCCTAGATATATACGTACATATGGATGCAACAATAAACAGGGATTTCATTTTAAAATTTCTCCCCCTGAGCCAGGAATCAGTAATACCTAGAAGTGAAAAATTCTCAAGAATATCTATCAACTGAGATTCATAGGCATCAATTAATATTTTGCTACTATTAATTTAAACTTGGCACCTAATTCACATCCATATTCTCTCTTTTCCCCCAAAAAAAGTGTTTACAAAGCCCATGATTTTCTAAGATAAACATTTGAGTATTTTGCTGAGAAACATAGGGGCAAATACCTATGAAAGCTTATGTCTTGAGCAATAACGTAATTTTATAGTAAGTGCATGACTACAGAATACATTAATGATTTAGTTTTCACCTTAATTTTTTACTTTGACTATGAAATTAAAGATTCCAGTAAAGAGTCGATAAATGCAATCAATAAATAAATACTACTTGAAAAAAACCTCAAAGCCAACACCATCTTTTAAAATGCGTTTCCAAATAATCGGACCATTGTGGGCTTTAAATCAATGCTCCTCATACACATTTGGCTCAGTTAAGGCTACACAACTTAATCATGCAGAATAGTTATTTTTTTTAAAAAAATGCTACATAAACAAGCTTTAGTTAAACATTCTGAAATTTGGAATTATTTTTGTCTCTTTTGCCTTCTTGTGCACTACTGTAACCAAAAACATCAAAATATTTGAGACAGTCCTGTGGTAGGTCCTCAGGCACAAGTCTTGTTGACTTAGGTTTTTGCTGGAGTAAGGAACTTAGGGCTGTTCCCATGCTACAGTGTGTGGTGTTTTCTCAAATGTACTGAATATAGCTGTTAACATTCTTTCTTGTTGTTCCCACAAATACTAGCTGAAAAATAAAGTTTTCAACTACTCTAAGAATTAATCTTATTATAAGATTATTTCTGAATGAAATGATGAAGAAGATGATGAAAAGAAGATGTGAAAGCTACAAAGCAGTTTAAGATAATAGAGAAAATATTTTTGTCACAACATTGCCTGAGATGGAACAGTTTATTTTAGAATAAAAGCCAGAAATTAAATCCTCCAGAGATTGGAAGTGGCTTTCAGAGTCTTCCATATTAAGGTCACCAGTTCAAATACAGTGTAGGTCACTTACCAAGTGGTCATTACCAAGTCATGGTTGGTCAATAAGCTGGTGATCTCATGGACAGGAATCTGCACTGCTAAAACCTCTGCCACAATTGGCACCTTTACTGGATATTTCACTAAAGAAACCAAGGACTGACTAGAGCGCAGAGATAGAACAATTCTTTCACCATAAGAGGTGGTGTCTCAAAAAACAGGTTAGTAGGATTCATGGTAAGCTTGTCTTTACTGAAAGTTACTGTTCACATTTGTAACCAATAATCAAGACAGAAAATATCTGGTCCAGATTCCTTCTGACCTGTTTTAGTGTTGTGATGCCCAAATAAATGTTAGATAAACAAGTTATTCCTGACTCTTTCATCAGGGTAGTGATTTCTGTTTTACTTCATGAGAAG
This sequence comes from Apaloderma vittatum, assembly GCF_000703405.1. Taxonomy (NCBI): domain Eukaryota; kingdom Metazoa; phylum Chordata; class Aves; order Trogoniformes; family Trogonidae; genus Apaloderma; species Apaloderma vittatum. The sequence continues at coordinate 138,837 of NW_009697374.1, read as the reverse complement.
ACGACCACATAATTATCCCCATATGGAAGCCATTTCTGCTTCTCTCCACATGGTAATTTTAGATGTTTTCACTGCCAGGAAGAATATTCAGTTCACAACTAGATGAAAATAGGTTTTCTAATAATACTTTATTTTTCTTATTTTTGTACACAAAAGGATGCTCCGAACATTCATAGAGCCTTTCAGCTCTACAAAAAACAAGTTATATGAAAATATCAGGGCTTCACATAGTTATGATTCTGAGACCACAAAATAAACAGCAGAATTCACTCCTCCTCACAGCTCTCAATTTTAGAGCACCAGCTTAGTTCAGTATTTTACTATATATTTGTGAAGATACAGACACTGAAGTATACATCCCTAGCTAACTCGTCAAACCCTGGAAAGTTTGTATTGAGAGGGATGTATAGCTGTGATCACCTCACACACACTGCAGATCCCATTGCCACATAGCCCAAGAAATAAAGCAATTTTCCCAGATTCTATAGGGGAAAAAAAAAATCTTACAGAATTTAGAGGCTCAGTATTTATTTCTGGGTCCAATCAACAGTGAGGGTCTTCTTATAATATAAAAATACAATTGGCTATACCCATTCAGACCAAGTATCTAGCTAATCAATTATTCTGTGGTCATAACTAGACACATGGAAAAGAATAGTAAAGTAAGTACAGCAGTTACTTCCTCCCTTCATCCTCTTCTATGCTGCATCTGCTTTCAGCTCAGCAGATTTTCCTGAGCTTCTTATGACGCAATCTCTTCAGTAACTCTGGGGGCTTTCTGTTTCAAATACCTGTCCAGTCTTCCCTTTAACCTGTGTATGTCCTCACGTGTTGCCTGATCTAGTCGAGAGGTGGTGTCGCTGGTGACAGCGAGGTTGGATTAAATGATCTCTAAGGTCCCTTCCAGCCTAGGCCATTCTATGATTCTATGATCTCTTATGTCCACAGTGTCCTATGGTGTTTCACAGGACAGCTGCTTGTTTATGAAGAGCTCTCTCCTTCAGGTGAAGGAATTACTTCTGATTTGAACTAGGCTTCTTAACAGCTTCATTTGTTGGCCTCTCAGTTTTCACACTGGAGAAAACCATGATCAGTTTTGATCACTGCCAAATCTCCTCACATCATTCGTGATTCTGTAGACCTCTTTTGTATCATTCCTGCGGCCAGAGGAGCCCCTGCCTTCTCAATCACTCTTCCTATGCAAGCTGCTCCCTATCCCTGGTCATCCCTACTTCTCTTCTCTGCACCTTCTTGAGTTCCAATATAATCTTTTTTTCAGATAGGGAGACTAGAATTGCACACACCATTCAGACTGCGAATGAACTGTGCATAATGGTGGTTTCCATTTTGTTTTTTTGTTTGTTTTTCTTTTCATTCTTAAAGGAGACTAACATTTTGTTTGCTTGCTAAGCTGCTACTAAGCACTGAGCTGATGTTTTGGTGTCTATCAGAGCATCAGGGTCTCACTCCTGAGCAGCTGCAGTTTGTTCAGAGTCCACTATTTTATACATGAAAAATGGATTTTGCTGTGGACCACACTACCTCACTGGAGACAGTCAGGCAATTAGCTACAGCTTTAGTCCAGTTTGAACATGTGAAGAAATGAAAGATAAAACTGCAATTTAGAGCTGGATTGCTAACAAAACAAAACCAGCAGCAAGAAAGCTGGAAAGAAATACTTTTCAGGGTGACTGCAATCCATTATTCTGCCTGTCAGCAGTGGTTCTGGAGCAATGATGACTCTGATCTTGGCCATACAGCACACATTCTAACTGTTGCTCTGGGATTTTAATGTCTATGGAAGAAAATAATTTCAGAGTTGTACATCTAAGAACACTTTCAGTTATGCATTACAGTCATGTTTGTCCATTTGTATGACAGATAATAAGACATATGGACTTCACATTATCTTAGGCAGTTGACAATAATGAAGAAATTCACTTCACTATGCAGTACAAACTAACAGTCACTATTACTGGCACTGGTGAGGAGGAGGAGTATGAATGTTGAAAGAGGAAGTATTTGTCTAAAGTTCCCAAGAAACTCAGTCTGAGTCTGGAACTTAGGAAAGCCACACTGACATTTCTGTGAAGAAAGCTTTTGCAGCAGCTATGGACTTTTGGCAATTATTTGCAAATCTTAAAGATTAATTGAGATTTATTGAAACTGGAAACAGTGTATCTGTAAGTCTTAAAAGAGTTAACTATTTTAGCTATTACAATATTTCTCTTAAATTCTACTTGATTGTAAGGATGGATTTGTTTCTAAGGCCCTTGTTCGGCTTTCAGAAAAAAGTTAAGTGAACACTCAAATTACCATGGTGTGATCTGCAGCCAGTTATTTAAAATCATTACTCTTCAGCTGTACATATGATTTAGAGACATGAAAAAGACTTTTCTTGTTTATATGTGGGTTTGTCTCACAATATGCAACTGATCGCATTACAGCTTTTCTAGCAAAGTTTGCCCATAGAGCTTGCATTTCATAATTATGGTCTTAGTTGTCATCTTTTCAACTCAATTTCTCTTTCTACTCGTTTCTACACTGCCAAGTACACAGAGTCTTGGTTTCAATGCAAGAGTACCACATATGGCTAGTTTTAAGTCTTCTTTTCCTGTAATATTGGAATGACTATGAAAACTGCCTTTTCATTTCTGGTCTATTCCTTCAGTAGACTGCCACTGGATACCTCCTCAATGCCAAAGTAGACGCCAGATTACAACTGAGGTTTAATCTACAAAATAAACAGAATAAAGCTGTTTATAGATATTTACATAAAGTGAGCTATTCCTAGAATAATAAGAATCTCTTTCAGTGATTAAGAAATCTACTACTTTTTTAAATGTATTTGAACCAGAAGTAATAGGTGACATCCAAGAGTGGATCTAAGGCACATGACAAGAGCATAAGGGAAGTTTCAAAACAGAGAATTCAAATGTTATCTCCTATCTATACTAGCAGTAACTACTGTAGTAAGATCCTCCCTTGAGGATCTTACACAGTAGCTGTTTTTTTCTACTATAAACATACCCAACACATTGTTAACATCTATAAAACCAAGTAAGAAAATTGAAAGTCCTTTTTAGAAAAGGCTGTTAAAAAGAAAACTCCATCAGTAGATTTTACATAGTGTAAAGGGAAGGTGAATCCACGACAAGAGGAAGAAAAAGCTGCAAAAATGCATGCATAATGCCATTTTCCCAGCTCTACTATAGGTTCATGTCATCAAAACCACCACACTTCATGTCTTCTCCTGAAAGATTTCATGTCAGAGTCCAGCTATGGATGAATTTTCTGCTTACACACAATTCTCACCTCTTGTCCTCCCTCCTTCCCATCGTTTGGCAGGCGTTTGACAGAGAATAGATGTATACCTTTTCTAACTGAACTATCTAGGACTGAAGGATGGTACAGGCTGCAAACCTGAAGCACCACTCATCCTACAGACTCCTCTATAGAGCCCTGTAAAAGATCCAAGCAAGGAATAGCCAAAATAAACCAACCAAAAAAAAAATATTTCCCTTCTAATGTCTCATTGAAGCAGTGGGCTTAATGAAACCAGACAGCATTTACCTTAGATTTCTTACTGAGAGCCCCTAATTTTTTCTCAGGGAAAAAACCAAAGTTTCTAAGCCTGGCCAAACTAATCCTGAAACACAGGAGAGAGAAAACCAGTGTACATTGGATGATTGCTAACAATTCCTTTCTTACTAATCTGAAAAGTTCATCTCTATGATGTAATGTCCATTTCATGTTGGCTCACTGGCTTGTTTACTTAACATTGTTATGCATTAGTTACTTAAAGAAATGGAACCTGTGCTGGAGTGTTCTTTTCTAGGAAAACATTCCTAGATGCTTTCAATTCCAGGTATCAAATGCTAGTTAAGGCTTGCAAATCTGACACTGAACAAAGACATTACACATTACAATGATCCTAACCCAATGCAGTTTACTTGGCATGTAGGACCTCAGTGCCCCCACGATAGAGCAAACGGCAAAGTATTATTTTCGTAATACAAAGCACTGCGTGAAATACAATCAACTCGTACAACTGTTGCTATGTACGAACAAAATCCAGATGGATTCCTCTGGATCAGAGTTTTGCACAAAACCAGATTGTGCTGGAAACAGGTCATCTCCATCAGACCTTCCACAGCATTATGACTTCTTTTTATTTGGGTTACATGTTTCCTGAGCCTTCAAAAATACTACTCACTAGCAAAACAAGCATGCTAAACAGCCAAATTTATTCAGTGGATATTTGTATCACACTGGCAAGTAATCATTCATTATCAGCTTTTAGCTCTCACAAAACAACAGCTCTGTACGATATGGAGACTTTTCAGAAGTTTATTACTTCACTCAGATTGTTATCATGACAGAATCTTGATCTAAGATAGTCTGAGTCTCAAAGGGTCCGTCAGTGAAGACTCAGTTGGGCGTCAGCAGTGTTATCTATCTCCCATCATTGTTTTTGGCTGGGCCACCTAATCATAGGACAGAGCTTTCCCATTTTAAGTACTTTGGCTGCAAGATATCCAACAGATGTTTTCATAGCTCCTATGGTAGCCATAAACACTAGACCAATATTTAACACAGTCAGGAAAACGCACTGAAGCTACACAGACACCCATTAATGCTCTAGTGTTGTTTCGGTTCAAATGTATACTGAATGGATGGTCCATCATGTTCAGAAATGGACAAGAAACTTTTAGCTAGCATATGACAACCACCAAAATCGGCAAAATACATCCACGCAGTTCCACATAGTAACATTTACGAGTTATTCTCCAGAATGCCGCAGACTATCCAGCCTGTCCAGCTTCACCTCTGAAATGCCTATTTCCCATCTGGTTTTGGTAGTGACTCATTCAAAAATGGTTAGTATTACAGCTCATCACGAATAAAGTGAGGCTTGGGTGAATCCCAATGGCTGGTTCTTTCTCTCACAGAATTATTAGGACACAGGCCAGTCTTTCCCATGCACACCAGCTGTGCACTCCTTAGCTATTGCTAAGCACACAGATGCATGATCTGGAACTGGTAGTTGCTGTCATTCAGCTGGCTGTGATTACGTCAGGCACAGGACAATCTCCAGGACATTTTGCAAGGCAAGGGGCTCTCAGAAGAACTTGACGGTGCTACATGTGCAGGAGTCAAGTAGAGAGAAGCCAGAAGAAAATAAATAAAAAAAATAAGTTCAGTTTTCATCTAAATAACATGTCACTGAAGCATGCATAACAAAAGTTTGTAAACATCTTAATCTGAGCTCTTGTACAGAGTTCCCTAGCAGAAAACAAAGTCCCTGAGCCCATTCAAGGGACTCTTTTTCTGGAGCTAGAAAAACACCAGTCACCACTTGTGGAAATCAGTATCACATCAGTGACCACCCTCCTTTTGCTGCTGTCCTAGTTTGAGAATACCAGGATAACATTTTCTATGGCCACACTAACCCAAGGCTGCTCAGGACACCTCTGGCTGCTGCCAGTCTGTTTGTGTGGCAATCACAACATGGAAGAGGGGCAGCTGTGCCTATAGGGAATATACTATCCCTCAGTCAGGGGAGAATAACAGGTGAATGAGGGAGAGAGAGTTTAAGGTTTGAAAAAAATTAGAATAGGCTTAATGAAATAGAAAAAAAAATGAAGATGTTGAATTATATATGAATACATACAAACACATGAGTAAATTCAAATTTATAAATGATATTGTAAACACGGAACCCAGACTTTCTGGATGGCAATTAGATCCTTATCAGAAAAGCCCCAAACTAGATTTGGCAGCAGATAGGCGTGCCTGAGCCCAGGATCCCAACAATAGCCCACAAAACCCCAAAATCCAAAACCTTGAAGCAGCCACACCAGTCCCACCCAGGGAGGGAGGGGAAGGCAACCTGTCTCGGTGCACAATGTTCTTCTCCAGCAAGGAAGCATAAACACCAGCAGCACAAGGAGAGATGACAACTGGCTGATACCAATCCTACCAACACCCAAACCACCAAAAAGCTCTTCTTAGGAGCCCTTTTATACGAGGCACCATGGGAAGAAATACTGTGATTGGTCCATTTGGGTCATTTGACCCATCTACTCCTCCCCATAGGCACAGCTGCCCCCTTCCTCTATTAACTGCCACACAATATGCTGGCAGCAGCCGAGGGTGTCCTGAGCAGCCTTGGGTTAGTGTGACCATAGAAAAAAATTATCCTGGTACTCTCAAGCTAGGACAGCTGAGCTTCCACTTCCTATCTAATTATTCTGGAGCAGAAGCAAGCTCTCCAGGGTTATTACAGAGAATTTGTATTGTCATACCTACATCAGACACCTTTGCAAGACTCTGCACAAGTAAAAGGAGTTGCAGCATGAACAGATTTGCAGTACCTGAAGCTGTTGGTATGAACACAAGTCCTGCTCTCTGTGCAGAAAGACACATTGTGGACCACCCCTTACATGGGGATCGTTCACCTGTCAGAGCTACAGCGCAAGAGCCAAGAGAGTAAATAAAGAAAGAAATAGACCAGTTCCTGTTTAGGAAATACAGTCGGTTAAGCAGGATGACGTTTCTCATCTGGATCTTGTCACCATAATATCAGTGATACAGTTAAAAGCTTCTCAAAAAAACTCCATTTACAATTAGGTATTTAATGAAAGTGATTTACAAACTACTTGGTACCCATCAGTCTTTTGACATATACAAGATTTTCTAAAGAAATCAATGTGTGCTTTTTTAAAAAAACGCTGTATTTTGGGAGCTTCCTTTGATATCCTAGTCCAAAGGGAGTGGCTGTTTGCAGAGCTCCAAGTATGGCTGGGTCTACAGTATTTTTTATATTCCCCAGATAAAGATCTCTATATTTCAGAAATGACATAACATACTAAATATCAGCAAAATAAATTACTCATTTCAATTCACTTTGAGAGTTAACAGACAGACTTTAAAATTCAACATAATCCCTCATAGCTAAAATAATCTGTCAAAATACCATTTATAAATCATTTAATCTTCCAGGGAATATGAAGCTTAAGACATATTTAATAGCAATCTTTTTTTTAACAGCCTGAATAGTAGAGTTTCTACCACCTTTTTAAAACTTTTCATCAAGACACAGTATCTCTTGGAAATATACTGTGTAGAGAGAAATACTTTTACAAAAAAACCCCACGCCTTCCTCAGAGAAAAATCATGAGGTGATAGACCTATAAACAGTGTGGTCATGGACACTAGCTTTTGGGGGGGTACTGGGTTTCTTTTTGAAAGAGTGACTTCCCGGATTCAGGAATACGTTGTGGACCTACACACATATCTATGTATCATTTGAACCTGGGACACAGGCAACTCAGCTTGGAACTCCAACAGGCCCAACAGTGGCTGCGGTGATTTAATTTCCTTTTAATTAGAGCAGATTGGAAACATTCTTGCTAAACAGTATTTCACTGGAATTTGACAATTTGGCCAATTTAGAATTTTTCACAGATGTGGTTTAAGTTAAAAAACAGACCCAGGGTAGGCTCCAATATAAGCCTCACTGCCAGGTAGGTTTCAAAACTTGTATTCTTGCTGGCTACCTTGTCCAGCCTGTTGTCCAGATTTGTAGGGTTTGGAGGTCACCAGCTGTCCTTCCCCAAAACAGTGCAAGAGCTCTGTCCCCATTAATAGAACATTCCAAGTGTTTTCCTTTTAAATGGAACAAACACAAATGTCAAATCAACAAGAACCTCTGAGAAAGAGAGTCTGATTCTAGTATCAAGGAACTTGATTAAAACATTAAAATTCTACTTGATGGGATGTACTTCATATGGGGACTATTGTCATAAATAAACATAAAACAGATAATGTGTAAAAGAAATGCCTTTAATGGAGGCTACTTTTTGTTGATGTATTTTTACATCATGCATTTGTAAAATATCACAATAGGATCTTGAATACTTGCTCAAAATGCAAACTGAATTCAACAATACTACACCACAGAAAAAAAGGGAAATTATTTCCACACTTTCCTTCATGGAGTTTGGGCATTAAATGTAAAACAAAAGTCCTATTAATTAAAATTAATATTTCTGCAGTACCCACAAGTCCAAACTGACATGATAATCATTCTACTGTTCCTCATATTCACCTTTCCCTGGAGTGCTAAATTGGATTGGATGAAAAAAAATAGGAAAAGAAACAGAACTACAGGCTGAGATCATATAAATGCTGAAGAGAATGGCTGCACAGTTTTCAATCTGTATTTATTCAAATGAAGAAAAATAATCAGTGACTGCAGAAGTTCCTTTTTTGTTTGTAACTGTTGTGGACCACTACAAACATAGATTTTTTCCCTATACTTCTATTTGCACTGACCAGGACAGCAGAGAATATGCACCTGTGCAAACAACCTGAATCAGTTATTTCAAATCCTGTTTGCCACTTAGAAGTGATGAAAAGTTGAAAACAAACAAACAAACAAACAATGACAAAAATAAACCAAAAACGTGTAAAAAGCCTCAAACAAAAAAAAGCACAACAAAAAACAACAACAAAAAGCACACGTCACAAGCTTCTCAATTTTTGTCTTTAAGGAAAGAGAAATTTATTTTTCAGACTGATATAGTGTGTTACACTCTCTGCCTACCTTCCATGCCTGTAAAATTGTGTGTTACCAAGTAGTTAGTATGGCCTTCCTTACAAGAAATAAAGATACCAAGAAAACTGAGCTACTGCCACCATCTTTAGAGTACTGTTCATCAAAAGTATCATGAACAGGGCCCTAGATATGCCTTTTGCTTTGCTTATCTAGCCTTTTTATCTTTTTTTTCTCCACTGAAGATGTTCCCAGTGGGAATAAAAATGGTTCCCAGACAGAAAAAAGAGCTAGTGTTGAAAGTTCACCCTCACTTTCTGTTCCAGCCACCAACCGCAATGAATTCTATTTGAACTGATTTTTCTTTTAAGAAGCAGAACAATTTCAATGCTTACAGAAAATGACAGTAGCAGTGTTGGAAGTCATTCAGATACTAGGAGTCCCTGGGAAAGTTTTGTAAATATCAAGAATCCCTTTCACTACACAGGTGTCCCCTCCATCAATGTCAGACCTGGTCAGCTGGGCTTTCCCCACATCTCTCTAGCCCTGCGATGTCTTTTCCAGTGCTCACACAACAGCAATGCTGCATTAGATACTGACCCGTCTCATTTCACACAAAATCTCAAACATTGCTTCAGTCATGATCCTGGAATGGCATTTAGCCATAGTGAGCCTGGACTAGGGACTTAGGAGCCACAGGACCCTAGATCCTAAATAAGCATTATAGGTGATGTTGCTCCAAATGGTTTATACTGCAGCAGATTTCATGGAAATTAAATTAATTAATCTATGAGGTCTTCTTATGCCTGCCTTTAGAGTCCCCCTGGAAGCATCTCAATGAAAATACAGGACTTTTCATCCTGCCTATGTTCTGTCGTGTCCTACAAATTCTATCTGATTTCACTAGTCCTTTTATGAGAAAGCTTGATTTCTAAATTTAAAGCAGCATTTCAGGAACTACTGAATGTTTATAGTAAAGCTTTTATCCTCAGAACTGACTGTCTGTGAAATGTGTCTGTGAAATGTGTCAAAAGGTTTTATTTATAACTCAAAAGTAATTATAGTGGAGGTGGATTCAAGAACTCCAGGTTTAGTCACATGCCTGTCTCGGATACCTACCATAAAGTTTCATTATGTTTGTATGCTACAGAATAGCTTTTAAGTTGTACTTTTTTCCCATGTCACAGAATCTGACAAGAAAGGTAAAAATGCTATAATTTAAATTCCTAATAGAAAGAAATTAATTAATCAAGATAGTCTTTTGAGGCAAAGAATTTTTTTTTATTATTCTTCAATGCTCCTGTGTTTTTCATTGTGAAATTCTCTATCTTTTCTTGCAAGCTAGCATGAGTAATTAGAAAAACTACCCTTCTCAGAAAGGAATACCATTCAGCCTCCCTTCTTCCAATTCCAGTATTCTTAACTTCTACATGAGTGGGAGGAAGAAGTTCGCTAAAACTGATGGTTGTATCTGAATCATCATCCACACATTCTTGCCTCTCTCTCAAATGGATGTAGGACTTTCTGCTGACCCACAATAAAGAAAGGAGTTATGTAAAAAATATTCCTCCTTCAACATGCCAGAGTGAATACAGAATAAGAAATGCTCTTTTCTTTGACAAGGAATTGGGGTTTGGGGCCCTCCAACACTCCTACACTACAGGCAACTACACCGTGTATTTTCATTTACCCCTATTTCGGTATCATAATCATGAAAAATTAGATCTCATGGTAAACATGCTTGAGTGGAAGTAGTCTTAGTGTTCTCATGGTATCTAGGAGACCTCCATACCACGTAACTGCTCTATAGGCAGAGTGATAGACAGCTGAAGCCTAGCACATTTTCCTTTATGCAGACAAAGCAGTACAGTATGGGAGAAAGGAGAATGATTTGTAGATGGAGAATTGCAAATAGTTGAATTGACATCTCTTGGTGTTAAGGTAAGATTTACTTACAATTAATGGATTTCAAACCAATGCATTCTATGATTCTAGATTCTATGATTCTAGATTCTATGATTCTATTCACATGACAGTGGGATTACCTCTGTAGTAAAAGAGCCAGAACATTTATACGTATTTCTTTCTGTACCTGCCAATGATTTTCAGTCTGATCAGCTACATTTTAAACTAATCAGATTCTGCTCAAACCAGGATATTAAGTTTCCAACTTCTTTTCCCTTACACAGAGTTTATTTAAGGAACAATTGTATGGCACAAGGGCTCTATCAAACTTCAGAGCTGCTTAATATTTTTTTATTATTATTTTTTATGAATAAAATCCAAATATCTAGGGTCCGCCCTTCCTTTGTTATTGAAGGAAATGACACAAGAAGATGACAACCTTCCTCTTTTATGTACTTTTCCAGAAGGAAAAGTTTACTTGAAATTACTATTGCTGTCTGATGTAATTTCCAAGGATGCATCAATGTTCTTTTCTGAAATAATGTCTGAAGTTTTCCCTGGGTTTTTAGATTGCCATAGGCACTGAAACAAGCTGTAGGAAGGCAGATTCACATGTATGCTGTGCTCTACATACTGCCTAGACTACCTTGTGTAACTTTCTTATTAAGAATATGGGAAACTAGGATTAAAAGGAACTCCTATTTATTGAAACACAACATAGAAGGCATACAAGAGCAGATTCAGAAGTACATACTGAAACTTTCTACCTACAGGCGTGGCCAGTCAGAATTTCATTCAGACATCTGTCAGGGAAGGCACCAGAGAACCTTTATGTGAATTTCACTCTCTGTGGGATTTGCCCTAATAACCTTGAATTCCATACAGTACTTCTATACAGAGGGCACATTGGCTTAACATATCTCATATCTCATATCTTTGGATTCTTTTGCACTCTCTTGGATCTAGAAAGGTCCTTACGCTAACTTACTCTTGGAGGTCTAAATTATCCCTGTCTTATGAGCACCCAGTTCACTAATATGACACTACTGTAGTCTCATGCCTACCCGGGAACATCCAGGCTTCTGGTTTTTGAGGAATCTCAGAAATCAGATTACATTCATAACATTTCTGCCTGAAAAAAATCTTCCTGTCATTGCTACCTAAGATTTAGGCCAAGAAAAAAACTACAAAACAAAACAAAAAAAAGATGAGCATAAGAGTAAAGCAGAGAACGTTTATTATAATGAGTTTAAAACAATTTCATTTTTGGAGAGATCACACTGAGTAATTCTTGTTCTCCCTCCTCTTTATGTATACAGCATTCATTCAGGAATAGTGGAGAAGGAGTGAGGAATAAAGGTGTGATTTAACATTCTATTGACGCAAACACAGTGATTTTATTCAGACTTCAGCAAATAATTAGGGAATCTCCTTGCTCCACAGAGTATAATACACTGGGTGTTTAGACAACTTAGGATCATCAGTTCTTTTAATGAACTATGGTACTTATTGGGATGATTTTCTACTTTCAAAGCAGAAACAGCTCAGAGTGCTATACGGAACAATTCAGAGAAAAATCTCCAAGACCTGAGTGTGATAGAACCAGAGAGAAACTACATGATGAGAGAGAAGTTGGATAAATAACTAAATTTCTCAATGTTTGACTCTCTCCTGATTTTTTTTTTTCTTAACAGAGTGGTTTCCCTAACCTCTGACATTGTGGTTACTTCTGTGGGCAATTTCATCAGAAATCACTTTACATAAAAGATTAATCCCTTTCCCAACAAATTCCAAAGCATATGTCTATCAGATATTATTCAGACTAGTGGCAACAAAAAATGTAAACTATAAAATATGCCTCATGTTTCCCTTTTACAGAAAGCTATGGGAAACAAAACAGCTGATGAGACCTACGCCGAGTAAGAAAAAAACTGATGTTCACTCTTAGGAATACACAGAATTAAAATGACGCAACAGAGGAAACGGAGACCTGGAGTTAAACAAATGAAACCAACTACTTATCTCTATAGGTAAAATTCTGAAACGCACAGAAACTATGTAGGAGCGGACTTTCAGTTTTCAAAGGAACTGACTGGGAAGGTGTTTAAAACTATTTTTTATGCTACAGTTTATACTGCAAATAGCACTTAAGTCACCTCAAAACTTTTGGAAAATCTGTCTTTAAGCACTTCTGAAGACCCTTTTTCTTGACTGAAAGAGCATTACACAATGTAATTTTTCATTCACATTGAAAGCCAAGCACAACAATGTATGCAAGTGTGTATGGGGAAGGTTCCTCATGGGTAAAGGGCAAAGTCTCCTTTCCAGCATTCGCTTTCTCTATGTCACAGAGAGTATTTGACACTTGAATGTAAAACCCCCAACTTTTTAACTCTGATTTAGCACTATCTCTGCCAGAAATTCCTTATTTAGGATTTTCTAATTTGAAGTTAAATTTTCATACCTTTATAGTTTAATGTTACCTTTTGTCTTTGTAACACCTTTAGGTTTTAGTCAGTAGAAGAAAAAAAAAATTCAACTGCAGATGGTACTGAACTTCCAAGGGCCCACAGAAGTACCGCCGACCCACATGAAACTGCTAGCAACTGCATGACTTACTATAGCTACTCACATGGATATCTGACGGCAACAACTCAGTTCACAATTTGTCCATTAAGTTCCTGTAATTTGAAATGTTTAAGCTCAATAAAAAGGAGCCACAGGAACAGAGTTTGTAAGATTTAATGCCTAGTTCTTCATCTGAACTCTCAGCAGACAAAAGAGTAATCAGTGTCACTGATTCAGGATCTGAGGTGCCATTTCTCCTACACCAGTGAGGCAGTATTCTCAGCTTTATTTTTCATCATATATATTTCCCAATATTGGCTAGCTCTCCTAGCCTAATTCACAGCAAGACTTTAAAACAAAAGTTGTCTTTTCAGTTTTCATAAAATGGATCACAAGGAACATAAATCAAAATATGATCGTATACTAAAAGGCCTTGAAAAGAGAGGAGTAGAAACAATTCCATTGCATTATCATTTTTTCTACTTGTAGATTTAATCTGAAGTTCACTTACAAGTGAAATCAATTTCAGTCCAAGTTCAGTTTTAAAATGAAACTATTGGATTTAGTGCCACAAGAAGAAAGGAACTGGCTTTGAAATCTTGAAAAGGAATTAATACTATGCATTTCATTGTGCAAGAGTATATGGTTTATCTCTCCTATGTAATTATTAGGGATGGACTTTGCATCAAACCCACTCCCGTGCACAAGTTCAAAACAGGCTTGGTTAACTGTTAGGATTCGTTTTTCAGCCAAGAGAAGTTTAACTGCAGATACACCACAATATAAAATGTTGTTTTCATGATATCTCTTTGCTGGCAAAAGGATAATAGCACTGGAAAACTCATAAGAAAGTCTGATCATGTAACATTTCCAGCCTGATTTCCAGACCAAAGAGGTTTGGATAAGTTTTGGTTACAAAGACTAATTTTGGGATGCTTGTCTGAACTGTCTGAATTTTTTGAGGTTCAGTGTTAGTTGCTATCCATCTGAAGAGCTGTTGGCACTTCTATACATATAATCAATAAAAGCCTTTCATCCAAAATGCTTCCAAGCTTGTTTTTAGTGTACACTCATAAACTGTCAGTGTTGAAACAAGCTGTTTTCTGACACAAAAATAAAAAGAAAGGTAGCAAACTGGTCCAGTTTTTCAAACGTGTCTTCACTTAAACAATGTTACAGTGCAGATCTGTATCTCAAATGCTATTAAATCTGCTCCAAAAAAACTAACAGTGAGGTTTTGGTTTTATAAGCCATCACAATCTAAAAAAAATTTAAGTCACCTACCTAGTCTTTACTGTCATTTCAGTGGAAAAAAACACCCCTAGAGCTGCAAAAGGCTGCTTGAGCTTACATGGTTTCCTCTCTCACCAGAGGAAGTTGTCATTATGGGTGTTATTAAGGTGAAGGTGGATGGACATAAATGAATTTTATCTTTTTTGGTATCAAGGCTTTGGGGTTTTTTTTAAATGAGACCCCAGGATATATCTAATTGAAGCATTAAATGTATTAACTTGACACAATGTTCTTCTACAACGGGCAAGACCATTGTACCATCTCCAGACCTCCAGGAGTCTAAGGAAGGAAGGTATAAGAAGGCAATGGTTTGATTAAATTGTTTGGATTTTTTTGTTACTTACCTGATGTCTAAGTTCTTGAGCACATGAAGGCTTCACAAAGTGTTTTTAGACTAGTTTCAAATGTGAAACTTCTTAACCTTCATGTCCTCTCATCATATGTTACAATCAGGTATGATTTTACTGATCACTATCTTAAAATATATTGCACAAGCTATCTCATGACACTCTTCACTCATTCTCCTTTCAAAATTGTTCCTCTCAGGTCTATCAGTCCAAAGACTTATATTCTAGAGAGGTTGGTGCTGGTCTCTTCTCACAGGTAATTAGGGACAGAACCAGGGGGAATGGTTGCAAGTTGCAACAGGGCAAGTTTAGTCTGGACATTAGGAAGAAATTCTTCACAGAAAGAGTGGTCAGACACTGGAACAGACTGCCTAGGGAGGCGGTTGAGTCACCATCCCTGGATGTGTTCAAGTGTCATTTAGATGTGGCGTTGGATGATATGGTTTAGGGGTGAACTTGTATTGTAAGGTTAATGGTTGGACTCGATGATCCCAATGGTCTTTTCCAACCTGAATTGTTCTATGATTCTATGATCACTTCCTGCTGGACTTCTAGTTATCCCAGATATTTTGGTAAGACCGTCCCCAAACATGGGCAAAGATTCACTGGTGACGTGTTCACGTTAACCAATGTTTCAGGTGCTTGGTTTTTTTTTTTTAAATTATCCTGAATATCTGATGTTAATTTAGAAATACAAAATAAGTCCATGGAACCCCAACAGTTCCTTGTTGCTGAACCTAACAATGGACTATAAACAAGTCTGATCAATTTCTTTTTTCTTTCAGCCCATCTTCTATCATAATAAATCTCTCCCATTTCAGTTTCCTTCCCTGGCTTTTCCTCTGCCCTAGTTTCTCCTCTTAGTTACAACTCTGGAAACTTGCAATATTATGATTAACTGTGGAGAGAATGAGTCATAAATTAGTCACTAACAAGACAAGCATCTTAGCAGGCCCACAATGACTTAAAACATTAGAGTGGTTTCCGGCCCAAGGTCAATCTCCTAGAGTTCCTCGGGTACACAGATCTAAAAAAGCGCTAATTAAAACTATTGGCTCTCAACTGTCCACCTGTATAGGGTCTGGTCACATAGCATTCTAATGAGCACGTAGCAAAGGGAGACAAGTATCTGCTCATGAACATGCCATAGTCTTTTCTACTTCTCTTTGCTGTGCCATGAAGTAAACACAATATTAGGAATTTGGGGGTTTTTTAATCTCTGTGACTCAAGATGTAAATTGTTGTGCAATACTTCTAAGTTGGTCTTCTCCACAAGTTTCAAGGAACACTGTTCAGAAGCAGGGCCTGCTTAGAGAAGTACACAGCTCAATGCGAGCAGGCTAGGTAGCAGAACTAAGCTTCCATCACCTCCACCCCCAGCTCAATCCGAGCCTTGAATTTATGTTATTTGGTGATGCATGTGCAGCCAAGTGGGAAATAAAGGTGGAGAGGAATCCACAGCCTGGGTTATCATGTGCCCTGCTCAGGGGCTCAGCTTTCTTCTTCTCAGCCAGGGCACATGTACCTCACACTCATGGCTGGTTCTCAGTTGAAGAGAAAATACCAGTTGTATTGACTGACTGTTAATTTCAGTGGCAGCAGCAAGCACAACAGGTCATTTAAAACTGAGAGTGAATACTTCTGTAGGTTATTATTAGTGCCTGTGAGATGGAAGTGTGACTCTCTGGCAAACAGCACTTTTCTGACTTGGACTCTCTTTGAGCAAGCTATTCCCAAGCACGGCCATCATACCACTTTTCAAGACAGCATAGATGAAAGCAGAAAGGGGATTTCTCAGAGAATGTCTGTAGTTTTTCAACAATTGAAAAAAAAATGTAATTCACTTCCTGCAGTATTTTCTCTGAAACGCAAAATGGGCACAGGCTGCCCAGCCCAGTCCCCCAGCAGGAAACAGACTCTCTTTTTCATCTTAACTACTCCCACTCCTGTTCACTGATTGATTTTGTTTTGCTTGACTTGACAAGACCAGGTTGGACAAATCTGAATTATCTGTATGTTTCTGATTGGATCAGCTGCAGATCCTTTAGTATGCTTGTCATTTAGTCTTATAAATTACATTAATGAGGGCTGTAAATCTTGGCTCTCTGAGGACGTAGCTATACAATAAAAAACAACTCAAAGCTTTAAAAAAGCAAAGACGCCCCTAGCATGTAAGCTATTCTTTAAATGCAATGCATTCTCCCTTGGATTTTGCCTTGGATTTCTGTTAGTTAGTTTTCTAAACAGAAGTTACTGTCTTTAAGGGAAAACTAAGCTTACTTAATACAAAAATTTTGCTAATCTCTTTCAGAAAAATGGAAGGAAAACATAATTTCACGTGGATCTATGAAGTTTCGCATGGGTAGAAATATGTGGCAAAATGTTGTTCAAACATGTTTTAAGGGGCAATCTGAAATTTTGTTCTGGTATATTTAACCATATATTTCATAGATTAAAATAATGCTAGCTACTAATCCATAAAATTATTTTTTTCTGTCCATCCTCTACCTAGGTCTAAATAAAAAAAAATGAGAAAATGAAAAAAGATACTGTTAAGAAATCAATGCCTAAACCCATGAAAAGATTAAAAGGAAGAATCATGTTTAAAATTCAAGCCCTCTGACTTTCAGCACTGCAAAAGCATAAGATGTAGCGAAGCAATTCCCAGACTGGCTTCCTGTGATGTCAGCCTTTTCAGAGACATAGAAGTGTTGGTAACAAGTGATATAAAGCTCCCACCTTTTTCCAAGTTCTCTTTACAAAGCATTTAGCCTTCAATTAAGTGTATTAAATAAACAGTATGAGTCACATACCAAAAAGGGTATGTCCCATCTTACACCAAGAAGCCCAGCATAAAAAAGTTAACAATATGATCTCAGATACCAGAAATTTAGCAATAAATTTTGAACATGTCTTTTAATTGACTTACTTTAGATATGAAAGAGTGCACTATATATATATATCACTTCCACGAAGTAATATACATAATTTTGTATTATAACAGATTTATCAGCCAAAAAATATTTTAACAAAGATAAGCAGCTAAAATAAATTCATTACTTGTCTGAAGCAATCATAAACAAGTAATGTGCTATTTTCTTTGGAGAATTGTACTAAAAGATGTAGTATAAGGTATATAAAGTTCTAGCGATGTTAGAATCCTCTCTCTCTCCCCCTCATATACCTGACTTTCTTTGACGTAAAAAATCAAATTGCTTTCTTCATTAGCTTGTTTTTTGATACAGCTTTTGAGCTTGCACACAAAGACTAGATTCTTATTACTTATGCATATGCATTCTTTGGTTTGACAGGGACACAAGAATTTCACAAAGTCCAAGCTAGTTTTGAGTGCACATGATTTATTCACACATTGAATAACATACTGTCATTTATTGCCCAAGTGTAACTTGTTAGACTCAAACATAGGTTTTTTCCTTTGTTATTTGCATCTGATCTACTCTTTAAATGAATGCATCAGACATCCTCTTCCACCTCCAGCATTTTTTATGGATATCTCCCAAGAAATGTCAACAGCTACAAAAATTCCTCAGCTTTCTACACCTCTGTGTAACACTAATAACCAGGCACTTTCCACAAGCTCTGCAAAGGTCTTGTTAACACTCTTCATTGTCTGGACCAGGCTCATTCCATTAATCACATGAACATCTACCAAGTACCAATGCCCAAGGAATAATGGACATGCCAGTACTTCTCTAGTGTCCAGCAATGAGTAAGTTCCTAAGTAAATTCCTGCCTATTCTGAGAATTACTCATTTCCTAAGATCTTTCCAACTCTCTCAAAAAAAAAAAAAAGAAAGAAAGAAAGTCTGAAATGTTTATTTGGATGTCTGATCATAATATTTCCATGCAGAAGAATTGTTCTCAAAATGTTTCTTCATGAAATTGTGGCGTACTTGTTGTTTAAGTCCTCTGTGAAAATGAGCAGGAGACAGAGGACAGTTGACCTGTTACTAGATGGACAATATTGGCATATATTAGAGCGTATCTTTCTCCTAAGCATATTACATACTAAACCAAAGATATAATATATGTTTAATATTTCAGTATCCTAGGTATTTCAGGTTGTGCTCATGTTCTTGGAGCAATTCAGTTTTAATCTGTCCCTCAGGTTAATTATCTCAGACAGATGCTTCAGTGTTCAGCACTCTGATGACACCAACTAGCTTTCTGAATGTATCTATCTCTTGCAGTCTCAGAGCATGTCCTTTTGTGTGGTCTATATATAAACACATCATTTGCATGTTGTAAGCTAGTTAGTGATTGTGTGCAGTTCAGGTAATTAGGTGTGCAGGTCCAGGTCACAACAGCTCAGGTGGAAATTCAGATGCAGGTCCAATAATTTTTCCCCTACCAGCTCATGCTGTCCTTAACATTGCACTTCGATGTCAGTGTGAGACCCAGAATACCTCAATTACCATCACCTCTTAGGATCCATAAAACATGGTTAGTGACTCTAATAACGCATTTTTACTCCACTGAATCTTCACCTCATCCATTTTGCTACAAGGCCCACACAGACAAATATCTCAAGCTGATTAGACCCTTGATCAAATCAGTTCAGCTTCTTAACCCTGCTAAACCCTGAAAACTAATCAGCAAAGACCAGGGAAGGGTGGAAAGAGCAGCAGAAAGAAAAGGAATAGAGCAAGTCTACCCTCTATCAGTGTCAAGAAACTGATAGATTTCTCAGCTGCTCACAGCACTGTAGACTCAGATATGTTTCAGAAAAGGTTATGGCTTGTAAAAATGAGTGGTCATAAAGGATGGCATCAGAATGTGCTCAGCAGATGCTGCCACAAGTCTTGTTGACACATTTAAGTGCTGCTTCCAAATGGGAAACACTGGCTGTGCAATTACCATTCACAAGTCCTTTGTCTTTTTAAGTATTAGTCTTCCATCTCATTTGTAACCTGTTTTAGTGACTTTGTAGAAATCTCTTTTTCCAAAGCCATAACACTCTGGTTTTCCTTCATAACACACGAAAGGTGTGTTAAATGTGAACATTCTGCAGCCTCTTTGATAATACTGAAGCTTACGTATTTCAACTTCATGCAAAATATTGGCAACATCCAGAATTGAAAAATCAATAGGAATTTGGTCAGCTCTCAGAAGGATCCTAAGATTATACTAGATTGCTATTTGGAGGGTATCATCGCTGAAGTTAAATAAATGAAAAACCTCCGCCTCCTTCAGTGCTTGACACAAATGTGATCTTTACCAGAGATGTGAAATGTATGCTTCAACCCTGCAAAGTATCTTAGATGTGAAATGTATGCTTCAACCCTGCAAAGTCTCTTAGATATGTTGTAAACTACATTAAAAAAAAAATCACCAGAGGCATTAATGCTGAAAGTACAACTAAAATTGTAGAAGTGTCATTTATGAGGAATTCATAGCACAGATAAATAAACACCACCAAATTACTCCAGCTGCCTATTTGCCTCAGTTTTTTACTTTTGCCAGTTATTATCCTGGCTCTAGTAGTACAAAGGAGCTTGCTAAAGCCCACCTAAACAAAGGGAACTAAAATTTTGCCGGGAATAAAACTACAGAATTTCTCTTCTTGTTTTTTTTTTTGTTTGTTTGCTTGTTTTGTTGGGCTGTTGGTTTATTATTATTATTATTGTTATTGGTTTTTTTCCTCAGCAAATACCTATAAAACAGTCAGATGAAATACAATTCTGTCCGTGAGTGCAAGTAAACTAATTTCCTGGCATTAAGGTAAAACCACTTATCTCATCTACCACCTATCATTATCAATTACTGTATTACAAATCCTGGAACAAACAAAAGGCCAGGAATGTGGAAAACCAGGTTACAGGGCTTCTCAGACATTTTGCTGTGGCCTTTTCATTAAGTCCAAACATAATTACGGGTATTAGCAACAAAGACAGCAATGGTAAAGGTGATCAATGAAACTACACAATTAAGTAGTCCGTTATAATTTGTGTTGGCATTGCCCAAGATCAAGAAAGGTATGTTAGAGCAAAGTGTCTACCTTGAGTGGCTGTTTGGGACACTGAATGCCACTTCTGCTGCCATAAATCCAAATGGAATTTACTACCTACGGCATATAGAAAAGAGAGAGTACAGGAAATCTGATTTCTACAGGAATGACTGCACCTACTGAAAGCATTTGTCTTAAGCTGTTTTACTTCCTTGCCTTGATGCTATGGCAAAGCTAATTTTTACTATAATTATAAATCCTCAAAGTTTAATCTTATAGCCAGCCAACCTGGCAAGAAACCTGACTTTACCACTGTGATCATCTACCAGAAAGGTCAACAATTTCAGTCTAATAACACAGAGATTAAGGAGCCAAATTCTTATTTTTTATTCACTTCTGCAAGCAAAAACCTGACAAAGGTCAATAGGAATTATGACTGAATGAGGACTGAGCTAAAATTTTGGTATTTGGGCCAACTTTAATAATTTTAACAGTAGGCCAATTTAATCTCATGTAATTCCACCTATCTTGGTTGACAGTTGGTCCTGACTTAAATTGTATTATTCCTTTTAAAAGCATTTAAATAGTTTTACTTTTGAGAAATGTACATAAATCAACTGACAAATTCACCCTAAAACCTGAGAATATTTGCAAAGGAAGGGAGATTAATTGTAACATTACATTCTGTAAATGTAATTGACAGCTCCTCACTAAGCTAAGTTCCTCACTTAGATCATCAAAGAGCTGATTTAACATAATTGGAAACCATATCTGCATGCTTACAAAACTTACACATGGCTAAAACACTTTATAATTTACCAAAATGTGACTGGTTCTTTAAATTCACAGTTACAAATAGGTCTCTAATGCAAAATGGTCTGTTTCGTTCTAATTTTATGTTCAGATCCATAATACAGATTTGCTCAGATTGTACTAAGTTTTCATGAATTTAATGAACAAGTGTACGCACATAAATGTCTATGCCCTTATACAAATACGGAGCTTCATGAGAAAAATCAGAAGGTTAGGTTAGATCTAAGGCAATACATGTCTGATAAAATGTACGTTGAGATTTATGTGTTTCCAGAGAACACACTGAAAAAATCCAGAAAGATTTTTGCTTATTTTGACTTCTTGCCTGGTCTGGGGGTTTGTTTTACATCTAAAAGTTTAACTCAAAGATTAGAAACCTTGGTGAACCTAGACTGTTTTCAACAAGGCAGGATTTGGGGCTTAGGCTCATTAAGGACTGTCAATCTGAAGCTAAGTCAATCTCATGAAAACTGTTTGTCTGCTTTGAGATTTAACCAGCCTCCCCTAAAAGAATTACACTGGATATACAAATTTATAAAAAAAACATAACAACGTCTATAGCTGACAAAAGATTGAAAAACACATCCTCTCCTTTTTTAATAAATAACTATAATTTGCAGGAAAAAAAAGGAAAAAAATATGAGGGATGTTTCTGTCTTACACACGCTTTTCAAAATCCCTTTATGATATGCCAATTAAATATCTAGGGTTATTTTACCTAGAAGTAAAGCTTGAACTTAGGGGAGTTCAAGTCCACAGGGCACGTAAAAGATAATTCAAAGACCAATCCCAAACATTTTTTTTTCTTTGTCATGCTCAAGATTGAATAAAATGGCTCTTTTCTTTCCACAGCAGTCTTTTCCATTTTGTTCTGTTTTGTTTTTCTATTTCAGTGATGAGGAATGCATCAAGGGACAGGTGAACTAATCTCCAATACCATATGTGTACATGTGAATACTTCAGTATGTTCAAGAAAACAAGGCTTTCATAACTACTGTACTGACTGATAAAGGCACTTTTTTCCATGGTCGTCCTAGAAGTACACTGTAAATGCTCTCTTTCATAAGTCCTGAAGGCTCTGCGCAAGACACTGGAATTCCCATCTGTACAATGCATGCTTTCATCTGTGTGATCATCAACACATGTCGAATATGTTTCTAAAAGTCTGTATTAAAGCTATGGCCATGGGACATCATGTGACCACTGAATCATTTTCTTCCAGCTGAGGGTACATTTTATCTTGCCAGACATTTTCATAGTTTGTGCAAGCAGTTCCTGGAGTCTGATTCAGCTGCTCATGATGTGGCTGTCTGCTTGTCTGAGTGCAGGGAAAGGTTTAGGATTTCATATTCCTCTCCACGCTGTGATTTTTAATCCTCTAAAATGTTTCCTGAGTGTTAAACATATGCCTGTTTGATTATTCCTGGCAAGTGGTGTTCAGGAACAGTTTGTTGACTAACACTAAGCCATACTGCGATGGTCTTCAAAGAACACCTTAATAATTTTAAGCAAGCCATGAGGAAAAGATCTTTTTTTCCTTCCAAAATACATTCTGCAGCAACATTTTTCACATTAATGAACATAATATTTTCATACCATATTAGGAGAGCTTTTGGGGGTATATAATGTTCTTATCTACCCCACATTTAATAGGATTTATTGTATACATCCTCCATTTAATGAGGTCAAATACAGACAGCAAAGTCCATTAAACCAAATAAAATAAGTCAGGTAGCTGCAGCCTTCAAGTAAGTTAAATCATTTGAATCAAAAATTGAGTAGTGAACTATAGCTATCCCTGAAAGTATACTCGATTTTTTTTTAGTGCCTGATCAGCTCACATACAATATGTTTAGGCTACCAAAACATTGATAATAAGAGAATTAGGTTAATAGAGTGAGCAGTGTCAGCGAAATACTGACCTCACTCAACCTCTGCTTTTCATACCAGTAGGTCAGAATCCTACCCACCACATGGTCAGTCAAGCAAGACTGTGAGACAAGCAGGTTAAGAATCAGAAGGTGTAGACACATTAAGTCCCTTTTCAGAGCTACAGGGCTTTAGTTTTCATCTTATTTTGTCTTCTTTCTCCTTGAGGATTTTTCTGGTTAGCTTTACATGTGGGTTACTGAAAACTGCCTAATATAAACTGTTTAGTATAATCAGTACCACAGCTGAGCCTAGACATACATAAAGCTTTCCTAAAATTGTACAACTCTTAAAATTCTTCTAGACATCAGAGACACAGAAGGTCTACTAAGTAAGCCAGCCCATTTCCCAGTCTCATTTATATGCTGGATTTTTCTGTGGTTCACCCAATCTAGTTTTAAACTTCAAGCGACATGGCTTCCTCTACTTCCTGCAAGACACAATTCAGTACTCTAATAGATCTTGCTGTCAGGATGTTTCCCCTGATATTCTGCATAATTCTTCCTTTTTTAATTTTGTCCCATTAATCCAAGTTATACTCCCTTTCCCTTAATTTATATCATTGTTTTTCAAAGGAAACGTAACAAAAGTTTTAATGAAAAGGAAACCTATCCTATGTAAACAATAAAAATTAATGTTAGAAACATTTGCTTTACTTCTATGAACCACGGAATTAATATGAGGAAAAGCAATACAGGCCCATAGCTCATGCTGTGTTGTGGTTCAACAGAACTCCAGCAATAAAGGTGCAAGGCCTTCACTAATTCCACTACCTATTATTCAGGTAGGCTATAAATCTGGCAAACTTTTTCTATTGGCCAGCCTCACTTACAAGTAATTAAGTTTAATTAACAATTTATGTATGGGCTCAATTCCAAGGTCTTTGAAGTCAGTGGGAGTCTTTCCATTAGTTTCACTGGGATCTGGATGACGCCTATATTATACATAAAAACACCAATGCATTTAAGACTATGCTAACAGCACAAAAGTAAATAGTGCCAGAATATCAAGAAAGTACCTCTTACATATTTCACTTCTGTGAAAGTGTCTTTGATGAAATCACCCATATCCTATATTTTTAGAGCAAGACAATTTCTCAAACTTTCTCAATTTTCACTTAAAAATTATTTAAGCTGTAACAGCATGCCGAGCGAAGTATCAATTTCTTTGACAAGGAATTCATTTTCCATATGGTTTCAGTAACAAAAAACCTTAACCTGTTTACAGTAGCTATAAAAGTAGTAACATGAGTACCTCCCCCCAATATTACTAGACCAATTTAAGATAAAGTTTCACAGCCCATGTATTATCACTTTCTTTCTTCTCCTTTTATAGTTATCTGATCAGTTGAATTTCACAGGACAGATTTTCCTATGGGAACAGAGAGGAAAGTGCTAATAGCAGCTGCATTCTACCTCTCTTTTATGAAGTTCAAAGATGTTAAATGCATTCCAACATACGCTCTCGCCCAACCCTGTGCTTTGCCTCTCACTGATAGTTGTGGATATTTTATTTTGATAAATGACTTGGCATTCTGAAGGGCAGTCAATTTTCATCCAAGCAAAACAGGCTGATGTATTGGCAATGAGATAACATCTCACAGCTTTGCCCAGTGATGTATACTAAACCTTCTAAGCAAGGCATGAATGCATATGCACCCGTATCTAACATATGGACTTCATCTCTTTTGCTCTCCTAGGCAGTCTCTCTCCCATCAGCTATGTGCAGGCAAAACTCCCATGTTCGTGCTAAATCGTTCCTGGTCCAGTTAAAGTAAACAAAGTAAAGATAATGTTGCTTTTCTTTCCAGCCAGAAATGTTGGTTTCCTGCTTAAATGTCTACCTTTGATGGTGGTTCACTGGCAGAACTTGCCTTAGGTAAAAGAAACATAATTATGCAATTTTCAGCTAAAATTTTTTTGCCCTTAAAGAGAGCGGGGAACTGAGATCTTATCCAATCTCCCAAGGAGTATCCATTTGTGAAAGTAAAACTATGTTATTCGTATAAGCTCATTATTAGCTTAAAAAAAAAAGAGAGAGAGAGCGAGAGAGAGAGAGAGAGAGAGGAGAGAGAGCATGAAGCTAACAAACACTAATCCAGTGGAGCCCTGTGGCCTGTATGGTCTTCCTACTGGGCCAGCAAATCAGATGTTTTTGGAATAAGGTATATTACATTTACAAATTATGTATCTAGAATGGTTAAGGTATCTATAAAAGATACAGATCTTAATAAGACACGAAGTACAAACAGGCTGGAAATGTATTATTTCTACATTTCCCTATTCCAAGGTGAAAGAGGGCAATCAGTTTCACAGACTTAAAGTGAGGGAAGCTCAAACGCTTGCAGCATGTCATGTTTAATGGAACTGACTGAACTAATTGCTGTGAAAGTACACTGTCACAGCCTCATAAAGCTAGATATGAAGCAAGGCTATGTTCACTACGAAAATGTTCTCTTTACACAATATAATAAGGATGTCGGGTCACAGAGGTGGTGATACAGTTCAACCCACAGCAGTGACACATGGCTAGCGCAAGTACTAGGTAACAGATAATATTAGAGACATCAGATTTCTCACAATTAAGGAGTCAACCATGTTTTACTTTCAATGTAAATGAGCTGTTTTCTCCTCATCCCATTCCCTAGCATGCAGAACAACAGAACAACCAGCAGGGAGCTGGGAAACAATCCCCTGCCTGAAGCTTCTACAAAAGTACATGCACAGTATAGAACCGACTAATTAAACTTCCATATTTTCCCTGGTCGTGCCTTTTCTTATCATTTCAGTGCTTGGGAAAGTTCCGATGCAACCTTTTATGGCTTGGCACTTCCCCCACGGGGCAGCAATAATAATCAGTGCTTAGGAAATCCACTTTTCTACACTGTTATGGAAAGCAGTAGTTAATTCATGTTTCTCATCAGACTGCAGCATGGAGTTGGTTGTGTGTCAAAGGCAGAGGAAGCACTTGGAAGACCCCTGTGCTGCTGTTCTCCTAGCACTCATCAACACTTGCCAGAGCAAAGGCTCAGATGAATGAGAAGTTTCCTTCCACCCAAGGAATGATTTCCCTGGCATTCATGGTGATGCTGTTGCTGAGAGAAGAGGCAGGTACTGGCCTGAGGTCAATTTAAGTATGTGCTGATCCACCACAGATGAGCCACTGCTCATTAAAAGACTGACTCCTACTCTCTGCTTCTGGAGACTGCTGCTGCTACTGACAGACATCGGCGCAGCTCTATCTCTTCCATTTAAAAAAGAAGCCCAACCCAAAACCTGGACTCTACTTTCAATTTACACTGCCAGGGGTTCCCAGTTAAAAATGTTCCAAAGCTATAAAGCTGGGATGTTTCTCTGCAGCAGTTTTCTAAGCCTCTTAAGTTCCTGCATGGATTA
The DNA here is from genome assembly GCF_000703405.1 of Apaloderma vittatum. NCBI lineage: Eukaryota > Metazoa > Chordata > Aves > Trogoniformes > Trogonidae > Apaloderma > Apaloderma vittatum. The sequence goes on along the minus strand of NW_009697374.1, from coordinate 112,059 downwards.
TAACAACCTCATTTCAGCCGCAGGGTATCTTCACTGACATCAACAAATTTGGCTCAATATCCTCCAATAGATGGGCAATTTGTTTTCATAACAAACAATACCACAAATCACAAGAAAAGCAGCATAGCTGCCAAAATGTCCTCAGTCCTTTAAAGAAAAGAAACAGACTGTGCTACAATCAAAGGATTTTGTTTTAATTTTGGTGAAGTGGAATATTGCATTCTCACAGAGGGTTTCTATCTGTGGGTTTGCATAAAGCCACTTTGGAACAGGAAAAAAAACTTACAAGGAAGATTTCAAGCAAAACTGAATGAGAAAAGTATGAGAAATATTTAATTGTCTTAATGAAGGATTCACATTAATCAAACTATTACTTGTTTGCTGTACATTTCTTTGAGTTACTATTACTAGCTAGATTTCTTAATCCTTCTATGGGGGAAGGAAAAATATTTCTTCTTCTGAGTGAGCATTAAATATATAAAAAACTTGTGATGAAAACAGCAGGCAAAGTAAATAATGAATAGAAAATATGCTTGTTTAAAGGAAATTATGAATATTCCTTAGGTGATGTACCTCAAGAAGAACACCTCAGACAGATGTAGTTTAATGGTGGGGCCTTTCTTGACTCTATATGCAAAGTAAACAGCACCCATAAATGGCTACTATTCACCAAACATAGCAGGACTGGATTTGGATGCATATCCACGGACATTTCCTTAGTCTCTGATCTGCCCTCTTCTTAAACAAGTAAAAGTGAACAGAGTACACAGTGTCTAGAGAAGTACAATTTGCTTTTCGAAAAGATCTCTGAATGCTAGTAGTGCTATGCCCCCAAAATATCTTCCAGTTAGGTTTTTGCAAGAGAACTTAGCAGCATTAATTATGAATTTGGACTTTGTGACTGAAAACCAGTAAAGGGAACAACACATGTTTAACTGCCAAGGACATATTTTACTTGTTGGTTTTATTCCTATAGACTTTGTTTGTTTTAAGACCTCATAAAAAAAGCTCAAGGCCAATCAGGATAAAAGCATAACTGAGAGAGTTCCCTTCTGAACTAAACAGCATATGATCCTACGATCCTATCATACTATTTCAAATAAGTTTCAAATGCTGTAGAAAACACAAATGAATCTTTTGAATTTGGTTCAGGAATCAGTTTGGTAGTCTGGAGTCTAGTAGAAAGGCCTGATATTTTCTTGTTCAAACATAACCTCTCTCCCATATTCTAATACTGCTCTTTCCTGGCTCTTAACAACCCACAGGCTTTTATGATGGTGCAGGATGTCCTGTCTGTGGTTTCACAGGAATGTGGGAAGGACATATTCCAACGTGTCTGTGATGCTCAGGACAACTTTCTTTGAACTCAGACCTGGGCTGTCACTGCAGGCAGCTAATATGTTTCAGGAGTAATTTTTTCCTGTAGCTTTTACTTGGTATGTGATGAGTTTTATTCATTCATCTGAAAGAAGCCACAAAACTGAAAGTATGGAAATACAATCTGAAAATGTATGTTCTTTTGTTTCTGTCCTAACGACCACATCCCTGGCACTTAAGGTAAAACAATAACAAGAAAACTTTACAAGTATTTAAAGAAAACTGAGTTAAGTTCTGACTTCAAACTTCACTGGATTTTGAGCCACTGCATTAGGGAGGATGCAAAAGGAGGTTGTTCCTTTTGGAACGGAAAGCCAAAGCAGCTTATCAAAGAGACAAAACGGAGAGCCACTACTTGAAAACTGACAAGGTTGATATGCACATTAGAGGAAAGTAAATGACATTTGCTGCACCCACACAAATTACTTCAGTGTCATGGAAAGGTAGTCAAATTAGTCTTAAATTAGCAAACTTTGAACACTGTAGATCATTCACAGCAGTACAGTGCATTGCACAGATGCATTTTCTCTGCTTTTTGGACTCGCCTGATGCTCCACTGACAGTTTTGTCTTGTATCATCCAAAGCGAGCCAACCCAGACACTTCTACGTTGGACTGCAGTTGCATTTGTGTCTGCTATGGCATGTCACAACACAAAAATCACCACAGGCTTTTAGTTTACTTTTGCAACTACAGAATGTTGCTCAAAACTCAAATCTGCTCAGCAAATTCCAAATGCCACCATAAACTGGAATCGATGAATCCAGTCAGTCACATATTAAATATAGAAGATACTGGGGAAAAAATGTGTTTTTAAGAAGAGGAGACATGCAAAGATTGAGAACTGTAGTATCGCATATTGCAGACAGCAAAAGCGTACTATTTATAGCCTACTCTGAGATCAAGAATATCAATAAGAATGCTAAAAAGCTAGTACTTTTTCAAGTAAAATGTTCAAGACCTGAGGAAATGAAATACACGTAAGAGGCTTCCTTTAGAGCCATTAGCTGTTTGAATTAATAATTAAGAGAGTAGAGGGATATTATCACTGCAAACACATTTTCAATTACTAAACTCTCATTGACCTCAATACCAGCAAGATGAAGCCCCAAGAGATAACAGAAAATAGCTAAAAGACTTGACCGTGATTCACACCAGGGCAAGACCTCTCCAGTGTTTCCAGCATTAAAAGAAATACATTCCAGCATTAAAGAAATACATGAAATACTTGTTTCTCTTTGGCTCTCAGGGTAATATAAACGAAGCTGGCCACTAAATATCTTGATTTATAGTACATGACCCAAAAATGTAATGGATTACTCTGAATAACTGGTAGATGCAGTCACTTCTTTCACTTTCCAGCCTGTTTGATATTAACATTCATTTTTCTACTGAAGGTCATTTGTTTTATTTTAAAACCAATGTGGGGTGAAGTGAGGTGAAAGATGCCCCCTGGTTGTTCTTTCCATGTTTCCCCATTCAATAAAACAATAGTGGAGCTTTACACAATGGAACATCTCTGTCCAAGACAGAAAAAGCAAGTGAGAAAAGCCTGGCTGGTGCTCACAGAATCACGGAGGGAATTTAGCTAATTATATGATGTAGCCATTAATGTTATCTGTTTCGCTCTGTACTATAAAATAAACACTTCATGAAGTTATCATTTTGAGCTTCAGTTTTTCCAGAATTTGAACATTCTACAGGTAAAGGACCTGGAACATTTACAGTATTTTCCAACTGTTTAAACTGTTCTAACACCAAATGCAATTAAATGTATAGTTGATCAGAAGAACAACTTTGCACATGTTTTCTACATGAGACTAAATTCTAATGTGGAAGGAGGGAAATTTCAAGAAATGTAAGCTTAACTTTATAAGAAACGACACTGCCTTGCTAAAATTTCCATGGTATTAACTGCATAGATCAC
>NW_009697374.1:29555-108743 GCF_000703405.1 Apaloderma vittatum | reverse complement strand
GGGAATGTCAATTGTGTTCCATGAATTATGTTTTTTAACATCTAGACATACCTAAAAAAATTGGTTGCAAACATGTATTTGTTGCATGTACCAACAATCAATTTGCACATGCAATCGAAAACTTGCAACACTTTATCAAGATGTGGTCCTGAATGCTGTTTCACTTCTGTGTTTTCTGTTTGCTCATGGACTTTACATCATCTTTCTTTCCTTATTTTCCCCCCATAGACACTAAAAAGTACAAACATGGATGCTTCAGATCATACAGAAGAAATATGGCTGGTTAAAGAAACAGGATATGCTTGCAAGAGCAAACTGATTGCATATGTGCACATAACTAGGAACTCAGAGGAGCTTGACTGCGTGGGTACAAAACTGAACTTAGGTAATTAGTTATAGTAATGAATTTGTACCAGGCATAATCCAGTTTCTACTAGTTTCTACATAGTAAGTTCTGTTGTGTAGAATTTTAATAAAAATGTTTCAAAAATGTTAATCAATATATTTCCAAAGAAAAATGTCATCAGGCCAGTTTATTTATAATTTGATAAGGCTAACCACCCTGAGAATATTTTCTAGCAGCAGAAGTTCCAACTTCTTCTCCAAACTCCTGCCTCCACAGGTATTGCATACATGTATCTCCACAAGTGTTTGACATAAGCACACTAGCAGATACTTTACATCTTATTTTAATTCTGTGACAATAGTGAATATTTTCTCACTATGAACATTTGCATGTACTAAGAACTGCTATACTGAGTGGCTCTACAAAACTATTTATTTCACAATACCTGTAACATCTAGTCTCTTAGTTTCATATGCAAAAACTAGATTTAACTTTCTCATACAAGAACTGCTGGTTTCACCACAGAAAACCTAAGGTAAGATTTTTACATATAATTGAATTTTCAGTACTGAAGCATTTTAACCAGAACACATCAACAATCATTTTTACAGCACAGTAATCTAAACTCAGCTATTAATGAATCTGCTCTTAATGCAGGATTTAAGGCTCCAGTAATTTACTGCAAAACAATATAATGAGGAGCTATATAGGTATATAACTTACAGTTATGTAAGAATCAGATTCCTGCTTCTTTATAAATTTCAAGGTTCTGAATATTTTCTTGTTCTGCAACAAATGAGAAATTCTCTACACTTCACTTGAAATTAATCTGGGAAAAAGTACTTAACATTATGCAAAGTTGGTTTTTTTGATAACATGTAAGAATTAAACTCTATTTTAGCCCTTGATGTAGAGTGTAAAAAACAATGTTTTAAAATGTTGCTGTTATTTTTTGTTTGGTTTTAATAATAACTCCCTGAATAAGTCAGATTGTTTCTGGAAACACTTCAACTTCAACAGAACAACATTTTTAGATTAACTTGAGTTTACATATAGTTCCATGGTAAATTTTTTTTCTATTAAATATTATCTTTTATGACTTTGAATAAATAAATTTAATACCCAATTTCCTCCACATTTTTTATGGAAGTTATTGCCTACCTTTTAACAAACTTTTAAGTTGCCATGGCAAAAAACATTAATATTTTAATATGCATAATTTTGGTTCCAGTAAGGTGATAATTTGATTCATAGATAACCCTAAAGCTTTGATTTAAATAAAAGGAAAATGTTCATCAATTCACAGTCTTTTGAACCTGAGAGTTTTTATGAGTTAGCTGTGTAACATTAATGAGACCTGTCTTAAAACTTGGTGTTTAAAGTTAAGCTCCTAAAATTAAGCACCCCAATAGAGCAGCTTCACCGGCTGGTACACTAACCCACCTCTTACTGCTAGTGTTTTGGCAGAGCAAAGAAAGGCTGAAGCTGTTTGTTGTGGGCAAGAGGCACATTTTGAAAGAAATCACCGACTTCCAGTCTAGAATCAAGGTACATTTAACAGTTGTTCAGGACAGACTCCATCCTGATAATACTGCTTTTAAAAAGAAAAGCAAACCAAACTAGGGGCAGGGAGAAGAAACTGAGTTACTGTGCAATCAATGCTTATTTGTTTGGTTAGGTCCGTGGCTACAACCACCTCAGAACCACCTTATTAGAAAGCATATTTTACTGGAATATTCTTTTAAATCAAAGGAACCAAGTATGTCCCTATTTTAAATTCTGGAAAATAAGATACCTATAACAAGGCTGCTTTACAAATCAGAGATTACATACTTTCAGGTCCCCTGAGGAACAGATATAATCAAAATGATGATGTACACACAAGTGAAGTCTGTTCTGTGCCAAGAATTTTAATCGACATACAGTTATGTCAAGACAGCAAAAGACAGCTGTGTAAGCGAAAAGAAATGAGATCATTTTTATAGAAAAACAGCATGGACTCCGTTAGCAATCATATTGTTATTTTGTAGGTGGATATACCAGTCACTAATGGGATATGGGCAGGTGAGGCAGAGCTCAGAATTGTTTGGAGAGCTTTTATAGTTTATTGTCAGTTAAGCATAAGCACATGTGAGCTTTCAAATACGTGTTGCTAGGAGAAAATTAAATCCTCGAGAAGTGGAATCATTATGCTGTTTGGAGTACTGGTCTCCTTTTCTGAATTGGGCACCAAGCCATAACCTTGAAAATGCCATTGCCCACCTCACTTGCAGGCAGACACCTCTAGAAGTCTTAGACTTGCTAACAGAACACAAGGAAATTTAACCTCCAAGAAGAATTTGTCCTACGACCCAGCTAGAACATTTAGAAAGGACATAAAAATGCAGGCTACCAAGACATTGCTGAACACCTCTTTCAACGAGCCAGGCAAAACGTGCATGTATGTCCCTGGAAAACAACTGCTGCTATAATCTGAAGCACCATACAAACAGTAAGTTAAAGCAGAGCAAATTGCTTTATTCCACTGAAAATAAGTGCAGGCCTTCAAGACTTGCTTGGCTCCCTCTAGGAGCATCGGAGTTCCTCTTTAGCAAACGACTTAAGGGGCTTTTTGCAGTTTTTTGCAGAGTGTGTGGCTCCATGCTCTAGAACAAGCAGGAGAACAAGCTGTCAGTCAAAGATACACTTTCATGTAGTTCCATTGGCTTGTTCCATTGTACATAGATGCCACTGGTGTAGAAAGAATACTCTTATGAAATCCCTTGCTTATCCTGTAGTGAAAACCAGGAATTAATATCAACACATTTCATTGTATTTCTCCATCTGACCATACATCTTAGCTTGTTTTCAAGATGTTATAAGCAGCCTGCCTCTTCGACCTTTTCTTCGTAAGTATGGCTTGGTGAAATAAGAGAAATCATGGTATCATCAGAAATCGTTTTTCAAGCCTTGACAACTGTTTATGACTTGCTGGAGTGGGAATTCTCTTAAATTTCACAGATAGTATCTGCTGCACCCAAATATCTGACTAATGAACACTTTTTTTATACTCAATGACAACACATCAACTGATTCCCGCAGCTCTGGTTTAGCAGAGAGTTAATGCTAATGTTACCAAAGCACAGCGACTAAATGACCTCTATCAACGTTCCCAGCTTTAAAGCTTAGCATTACTACAGCATTGTGTAATTTAGCAGTCTAGAAAACCTCTGCAAATCAAGAAAGCAAAGCTTCTTTCTCAAAGTCAAATACAAGCAACAAAGGAGAGCCACAAGCACATTTCTGTGCATTATTTTCCTCTCTTTCCTTAATATCCACTGACACTGTTTATCTTGTTAACTGTGTTTGTCTTTTAGCTTCTATAGTGAACAAACTGAAACACAGGAATCTCAAAACAAAGATTAATTTTTTATGATGGCTATAGGCATAGCTTTTGCTTATGCAAGTTACCTCGTATCTCTGCCAAGCAGCATGTTTTTCTCCTTCTGGTTTAGTTTTGTCTACGAAGTGTGGGTGTGCAGAATATTTTGTTGCAGTTCCCTCTATCTAAAGGAACCTTAAAATCTGAGTTTACATATTTCTGCTACTTCAAATAACTCTTAAGCACAACTACTGATGCACTGGAGAGAAGCTATTCAGATTATAAGCTAAAAAAAAGAGCAATGCCCGTGAGGGAAATTCAGAACTTAATGGCTAAGTGTTTAGCGCAAAAAGCAATCAAATTTGTAAACGTTATCTTCAATGTTTGTTCGTCCTTTGTTTAGGTCAGGATGATTTTTACATATGTTGACTACTACCTTAGTTTAATCTCTTTAAATAGAAAAGACCAAAAATCAGAAACTTAAGAGGATTTCAAATCTGGTCTTTCTATAGAACTGAAAAACTGATCCCTTAATTTAGTATCAGAGGTCTTACCAAGCTTACAGACCAACATCTGGGTATCAAAACCCCAGTGATGAGCATAAATAGTTTACAAAGGTGCTGTCTTCAATCAAGACAATGCAGCAACAGTGACTCATAAATCTGGTTTTGATTTGGAAGTAATTTTGAATATCTATGGCTTATTTCATACATAAATACTAAAATCTGATCTCCTATGTGGCTCCTTGTAAAGAATAACAGTATTTGGAAAGACTGTGGAATACAGCCCATTTTCCAGCCAGTGGAAGATCAGCACGCTACGCTGGGCTTTGCTCAGCATCACTTTAAAAGCTCCAAATAACATGATTTATGCTTTTCCCTAAGCAGACCATTCCACAGTCAATTTTACCACACTGTAAGAATCTTGCACATGTGTCTCTTCAACATAAATTTACTCTGTGTTTTACCTCATTGCTTTTATCCACATGTTTCCAGCTAAATAATTTCACCTTGGCCTGGGAAATTGCAATCAAGTCAATGGAGCTACACGACTGATGAAAAGGAAAGATCTTCTCCAAGTTTAAGATGGAAATTTTTCACTAACTTCAGTCATGCTAAATTGTGTACATTTAGATTTTTAGACTTCAGAAATCAATGCTTAGAGCCCTTGTAATTCTAGTTAAACCTCATCCACTGTCACAATATCTTTATTATAAGATGCTGTCCAGAACACCAGTACTGGCTCATCATAGTGACTTTTGTTTTTGCAACAAGATGATTTTCATAAGCAGCCCCAAAATGTGTGGTTTTATATCCATACTGTCTGACAAATTCACCTCCATTTGGCATATACTGACGTAACTTGAAGTCTCCTGGTATTGTGTTTGCCACAGAATAATTCTTCTGTGAAGAAAATGTTTCAGGATAGTTTCTCAGTTCTCAGGTGTTGCTTGTTTGTTTTATAAAAGAATAACCATGTACTGTTAATGCTTTTCCATCTACCACGATTTCACTTGCCATTCTCTAAACATACTTAACAGTTTCATTTCTCATTCTCATCATTTAGTCTTTTACCTAGGCTTCATCCTATTTTTGATCTGAATAAAGTGGATTTAACTTTTGCATGCAATACTATGAAGTAGTTCCCAATGAAGTATCAAAACTCTATATTTACAGACCGTTGCTTTCAGCCACTATGTAAACAACCCCATTATTTCCCAACTTGTTGCCGTCCCTGGCAGTCTAAAAAAAAACTTGAATTCCAGTGATTGGGCTCAATGTAAGGCTGTGCAAACAGTAATGCTGGAAAAAGTGAGAAACTGAGAAATAGCTGCGGCAAGGACAGGATAAGACCACCACTTTCAGCATGAGCATGGACCAAAGGTCTACAAGTCCTACTGAAATACATCTGAAAAAAGAAATTCAAAAGATTAGTTTTTAAATTTTTTATATATATACTGCATATAAAGTATTTCAGTGGTTAAAGGATTTACTCTGAAAAAAAACCTAACATAAGAATTGCCTCACTGGATCAGGCTAACGGCCCTTTTAGAACACTATGTCTACATGGAATGGATACAGAATTGAGACTAAACTTGGAGCATTATTTAGGAAAAGGAAAAGTAGTAAAAGCTAGTTTCTTATATGCCATCATTCAAACTGACTAAAGATAAAATTAACCTCTTTCCCAAGCTGCTCTTCCACCCTTCATAAACCTTCTCCCTGATATTTATGATGACTTAAATACCTTACTGGCAACTCCATGAAAAATTTGTCTGGTATTCATTAATATTACCTTAGCTGTGGCTTCTTCTAAGGAGTTAAAATCAAAATAGAGGGGAAAAAAAAAAAAAAGAAGCCAGAATTCATGGAGCATACACTTTACAAGACAAAGCATTTGAGAGTTCATGAGCTGGAGAAATTTCTACATGGAACTAGAGTTGAGTAAAACAGAGTTATATTTGCAGGCGTATGTCTCTAAGGCCTTCATAAATTTAAGTCCTTTGAGCAAGCATAAAATATTTATAGAAAGAAGAGATCCATATTGTGCTTAGTCTAGTTTGTATTTGTCAGTATATCACACTGTAGATTATCACATGCTGCTACTGATTATTGCACATAGATCACAACATGGGAGAGATCCGGCTGAGAGAAGTTCTTTTCTCTAAGAAATTTGATGAAAGTGGGAAACCAAGGAGGCATTTTAAGTTGAAACAGATGTCTGAAATTTCTTAATAAGCCTGGTTCTTGGTTCGTCTGCTCCATTAAAAGGTTAGGAAATAGCAAGAAGGCCTGATAAATGAAGGAATTAATTTTAGATAGATTTTCATTATTTCTTTGACTTCTTTGGAGCAGCTCTTAGACCTATGAGTTTCATTCTCCCTTAATTCCATGCTTAGAGCAATACATCACATTCTTCATTATTAATAACAACATTATTCTTACTGTGTTCAAGGTGACTTAAAAAGTGATAAAAAATTAATTTCCTCAATATCCATTTCAAGTTCAGTTCTGACAAATGGTAGTCATCCTTCCTCGTAAAAGTCACTACTGAACCAAACAGAGAAAATCCCTGACAGAGGTTTCTTACAGAAGTCTTGGGAGTATGCGCAAAATCAGTTTTCTACAGAAGAATTTTTCCGGAAAAAATTTAGGTTTCCCACGATGCAACACATCTGTCCTTTTGCACTTTGGTGTTTCATGATGGTCCTTACTTTCTCACACGTCACCAGTATACTTCTGACATAGAGCTGAACTGGGCAAAATATAATATTTTGATAATTTTATATTAATTTTATGTCTCTATTCTAGCCAGTATCTCTTAGTTCAGAATAAAGTTAGTATCAAATTATTGATATTTTTCCACTTAAAATTTTTTGGTTTGTTTTGTAAGACATATTCTTCTAGAAATTAGTAATACCATCAGCAAAACAAGAAAAAGATGTAAAATTCTGCTGCATGTATGAAAATGGCAATATTTTCCCATTTGCAACTTGACTAAAAGAGAGTGAATTTCATGAGAACAATGAAAGTCACTTCACTGCCCGATTTCTGTGTATATTTCCAAACCACAGAGGATACACAGCTGTTCAGAAAAACAAATTAAGAAAATGAGCACTGGCAAAACCACCTGCTCTTCACCAACCTTTTTCTTGGAAATGAACAACCTCTTTCTGTTGTAACTTTTAAAAGACTCTAATGTGATAAAGGAACAATCGATGGAAAAAAATCTATGTAAAACACTACAATGAGCTGGCTGGAAGCAACTGAAGACAGGGCTAAAGGCTGAAAGCAATAGCTCCCCTGCCTTCCCAAGGAAATCCAGCTCGGGGAGGGTCGGTATCTTCAGACTCTCCTGCTAGGACAACGTTGCTGTCTGCTTTGCAGGCAAGAGGAGATCAAGCTTGGCATTGGCCTCAGCATCCTGCTTCAATAACTCGCCCAAGCATCTCTTTCAGAAAGTCATAGGAGTGACATAAAGCCAGGAATACTCCAACTCATTTTTCAGCAAAATCAAAGTATATTTCCTTATGAAAAGTCTGGAGAGTATACTTTGTAGTTGTGGAATATTTGGAATATAAGTGCAGGCTCAAAGGGCCTTGACAATGGGAACACTGAAATAAACTATTTTCTTTTTTTTTCTTCCCTCAGTCCTTCATTGCTCAGAGAAAATAGCCTTAGGACAGTCTTTGTAAATAAGCACAGTTGCACTAAAGAGGCTAAACCTTACTGTAAGTTTTTCCTCCTTACAGAGAAAACAACAGAACTTGCTGGAAGAGCTGCTTGAGAAAAAAAGAAAAGCAGGAACAGGTTTAGATTAAAGCGACTCTGGTTTAAAAAGACCCAAAATATTAAACCCCAAAAAACCCTAGCTGCAGTAACTTTGCATGTCTTGGTTGAAACGCTAAAAAAAGAATCTTCAGAAACTACTTATTCAGAGAAAAAATGTTGTATATTTTAAATATCTAGTTATGTTAAATAAAGAGTCAACATGAAATACACAGCCCTTAATATTATGGAAAGAGTAAACAACAGACAACCACTCACAAAACATCTCCATAACATGCTGCTGAGCTTGGACCCAGCTTGTGATGTTCTGATTATGGTAATTATTCTGTCTTTTTACTCACAAGTTGCATAAAATGTTTTTAAAGCATTCATCAGAAGAGCAGCAGTTATAGCTCAGACCTACACTACACCCGTCCCTGTGCTTGCTGTAGGGAGACTCATTTTGCAGTTGTTGCTGAGACCGCTCATACATTTTGTTGTTCCAGATAAATAATTTTGTAAAATTCCATTAAAAACTATGTACTTTGCCTTCACCAAAGCCAAAAAATAAAGCACCCCCACCCTTCCCCAGTCATACCACTGTCCTGAATACCTTTATTTAATTCGATAGTCACAGGGCGCACACTCCGTGGTGGTTTGCAGTGCTTGACCCTGTTCATCCTAAACCATCCCCAACTATTATTATAACTCTGTTTCTGCTGCACAGGCCCAATGTATCTTTAAGCATCTGCATAAATATAAAATCACTCTCCAAGTCTGGGAAATAATTTAGAGATTATTATACAATTTTCTTTTTTTTTTCTTTTCTACTAAAAGACTGAAACATGCTCACCACATAAGTATAGACATAATGTTCCAGTCATGACTAGAGTTCACCACAAAAAAAATTGATAGTATATTTACATTTTCCATAGCTCAAAATGGTTTAAGCACAGAAGTATATTATATTGATTATGTATCTATCCTTGGGTATTAGCTTTGTTTAAATCCCTTAAAATTGAATATTTATCTAAACCGGATGTGTGGTTTTCATTTTGTATCTATCTTCAATAACGTGTCATATTGCAGATAAAATAGCCACTCCAAGTTACTTGACAGTTATAACTAATCTTTATATACTATTTTGTCCATTGGTTAATAAAACACTGCAGAATTCTTTCTGAAAAGCACAGCCGTTCATGATTTATTTTTTTAAATTCATTTATTTTGCTAGAAAACATCAGCTGGTTGAAATTAAAGGAGGAAAAGACAGTTTTAATTAATGTCTTCTTCAGGAACAAAGTTCCTGAAGTTGCTGAAGTGATCCGTTTTGACATTGTCAAAACAAAAAAATCCCATTTGTATGTTTGAAATGATTTTTCAATTTGAAATTTAAGACACAAAAAATATTACATCCAATGAAAATGAAATGTTTGGATTGCGCAAAAGGAAAACATTTTTTCAGATTGCTGGCTCAGTGAAATTGTATACTTTTTGTGCTGATGTGAAATGTAATACAAATTCTACAACTTTATTCATTGAGATGTGTACACACTCATATATACCTCTATATATATGTCAAGAGATACATGAACACACATATGCAAATACAAACTAAGATGGACAAATACATATAGGAGCACACATTTATGCCCACCAGAGTCACCTTTGAAATCTAATGGGCTATTTGAGACTAAGGCCGGCAAGCAAACATAATCTCTAAAATTTACGCACTTCCTGCACTAAGGTGCACCAATAATAAAACTCCCAGATCAGCTGTGTTCTGTCTCAAAAAAAAAAAAAGTCTAAATCAATAAATGGCTTTCTTTGAATGATGAAATGAAATAAAGGGAATTTAAAGATTTAAAATGAATTCAAAGGGGACTCTCAGTATCCACCTCAGAGTTTAGGACCTCAGGACATGCTTAGCCTTTGGAAAGGGGTTTGTCTATAAAGGCAGTTTTCCAGAGGAGCTGACTAACACCTCAAGAGCCATTTCTGGTATGAGAAATAAGTGATAGATACTTCAAAGAGAAAATCTTAAGTGCTAATAAGAAAAACAACTATAGACTATCTTTAGGAGGAAGCATAGGAAGGTGATGAGCAAACGATTTAGAGGCTTGTTACCAAACAGCTTTCAAAACTTGAAAAAGCTCTTAATTTTCTAACCATAATTAGTTTATTTAAAAATGTATTTTACCCCTGTCTTTAGTCAGTACTCTTTAAAGATGAAACTGATATATTAGGCTCACTGCAGAGTATCCAGTTGAGCAGTGGGCTCCTATTATCCCATCTTAAATATTCAACACAGCTGGAAGCTGTCAGCACAAGGAATTGTAACAAGGGGGCTGCAGTCTCCTGCAACTCAGTACAGGCATTCTGGCACTCTTCCAGGTTTATTTATTTTTAAGATTGAGCTAAGGACGTAAGACTTGGATTTCATCATTTGTGCTGGTTTTGTTCCACTTGCTGACATTGGATGATCCGGCTTTCAAACACACTGCCTTCAGAAGAAAAAAAATAATTTATCTTTGTCCTATGCTTGGTATGCTGTGAAGCCCAAACTCCCCTTCCCACCATATCCCTGTGAATGCATCATATAAATTTTTGAAAACAATGAAAACTGAACAGACTTTGATCTTAGAGACTTTTGGTGGGCAGGAGAGGTCCAGGTGGAGAAGCAGATGATTGCTACAAAAATATTTCCTGAAAATGATTCCTTGCAATTTTAATTCCCTTGTAGTAACTTACAGAGATGACTGGTCTAGGATACCAACATTCTCCACAAACATCCAAAAACTTCAAGATTGCTTAGATTTTAGTGTTAACATCAAATTCAAAATTTTAAATGTTTTATGATAGTCCAGTTCTAAATATAGCTCCAAAACTGGGAACACCAAAACATAAAATCAAAAGAAAATTAAAATTCCTGCTTCTACACTGCTCTGCAATACAAAAGTCTGTAAGTAAAAAATTAGGAAAATTCCTTCATAGGCAAGAAGCCTGGGAGTATTTTGTAACAATCACCTAGTGAGAGTTTTTCAAATTAAAATTGATTCAGGAATTTAAGTTTGTGCAATTTGCATTTTGTTCAAATACAAAACATTTAAGTTACACACAGTCAACAACCATAGTGCACCCAAGTCTGCAGGGAATTCTGACAGCTGATTTTCAGCTGCTTAATGAAAACTATGTTGTTCCGACAGAGGCAAAGCTTGTAAGGAGATAGCTTTCCTTAGAGCCATTTCCACAGTCAGAAGAAAGTAAGTTTTTCTCATGTCTGCTAAACAATCAACAAACTGCAAGGAAAGTCTAAGTCCAAAAAATTTACTTTCAAACTCATCTTTACTAACTGACCAGTATTTGTCCAATGATGTAGTTTAACAAACTGCTCTGTTACTCATCTCTTACCACCTTCTGCACCGAGGCAAGCAGAATGTCCGTTTCACTAACAACTGCAAGAGGCTCCGGCAGTCTCTGGCCCTGGGAGACGCTCACCATATGTATCTGCCCCAGACAATGGGTATCGCAAAACATTCAGTGTCACCAACTTCAGGAAAAATCAAATAAAAATCTAGGAAGCAATACTGCAGGAACATGCCTTAACAGAAATTCATCATATCCAAGTGTTTCAAAAAAAATATTTGTGGTTTAACGAATAAGCATTTAGATTTAATGACACTGGAAAATTTCTGACCTACCGTAATATACTGATTTTTTATTTTAATGCTCTTTTCTGCTACTAGAATGGTTTAAATGGATCTTCCTCAACTAACAATCAAACTCTGAGAAAGTAAAAATATTATTTTGTAGTGTATTATTGAAAGAATTTTATCCAAAGTATTTAATATTATTTGAGGCATGCTGGTGCTTCACATGGAGACAGAGGACAACACTGTCTCAGTTTATTTTCCACCACCAGAGAATTTAGTGTGGAATGCTCTTCTGCTACCCAATGACATGTTTTTCTTGTTTTCTGCCCCATCGTCCCTCTAACTCCTGCCTTCCTCCCTCTTCCTTGCCCATCACACAGCAAGGAAATATGCCTGTTTAATGATCTTTCATGTTATCTTTGTTCGAATGCTGACCTTTTTTCCCCACTGAAAATGCTGAAATATGGGACTGCTGTTCTGTGGCTCTTTTACTGAATGAAAGGTAACAACATGCTTAATTAGCTAAAGCAATTATTGTAAAGATCAGACAAAAAGAATCTTGCCTACAATTTACATGCAAATCAGCACAGGCCAGAACAGGATGTTTTATAATATGATTTTGTTTGTTCTTCACTTTAATAGTAAGCCTTAATGTACTCTTAAAGATTGGCAAGAACACACACGGATAAATTAAAAATAATATATAGTTCTGGCTTAAATGAGACTTGTGTAGTAGTAGGAAAAAAAAAACAAAAAAAACCCAACATCGAGAGAAAGTCCTCAGCCCTATTTACACTGCAATCAATGGAAACCTGTGTAGAAAACAGGAAAAAAGTCACATTACAAGAAGAAAAAAAATAAATTGAATTCTACTATAGCAAACCCCCTATCTGATTACATTCAGAAAGCATAATTACACTCTTTTTTTTGTATAAATGTTTATATAATGTCAAAATTGTAGACATCTGTACACAATTGTATTAACTTCTGAACTTTTTTCTTTAGGCTATTAAGTTGAAAGTACATCCAGGGGCGTACTTCCGTTGGATACTATCTGATTTTTCAAAATTCTCAGAAATAAAAATAGAGCATGCCTGAAAATGATGGAAGGTTTTTTTATATTTGCAAGAATGTTACTGAAGCGATCATGTTCTAAGCATACAAAAATTATCCAATGGTTTTATAAAAAACTACTGCTTCTGGTACAATGGGAAAAATGGAAAAGCTTTTGGTATCAGTCCATTCTTCTTATCCATGAGGCCAAAGAATTTGTGCTTCTATCACCTGATGACAGGCTTATGTGCTTAAAAGTGTTTCTGGTTTCCTCTAGTGTAACAGTAAAATAAAATACGCTGTGTCCACCCACAAATCCCAACTTACTTTCATTTTTTCCCCATTTTCCTTGCGTATAGAACAAACATTCTTGAGAACACTTTAAATGATACTAGGAACTTATATCACTTTCATAGAGATATTTCGCTTTTCAACCCTTTTCTGAATGTGCCCAGGACACATTGTATAATTAATTTTTACCAAAGGCTCTGTGATTCATAAACGTGTAATTGTTTTCATACTGATGTTTCTTTGTTCACTGTTGTTCTCTTCCTGCTTCCTTTATGTCTGACCGCAGCTAGTCTCATTTGGCATGCCCAAAGCAAAATAGATTTGTTTTTCTAAAGCCATGGGCAGAGGTAATGGTATACAGATTCCCATGAAGTGGGTGTTACAGAAATTGAATAAATAGCACCTGATTTCCACTGACCAAAGACAGGATTGTTAAGGTGACAAGAGGTAAAAAAAAACCTTTAGAAACAAAGCTATTTGGATACCTTTAGAACAGTTGGAAACAGACAAGAATGTGATATTATATCTCTCAGTCAAGGGAAACTGAGCTGCAAATAGTTCCAGTCAGGAAAATGTATTCAACCTTGAACTTTGCTTTTCAAAGGCAAGAGCTTTCATGTGGGGAGATTGTGTGAATTCATGAGAAATAGCTTCTGAAGTAGATAGTCAGATTGAATTTAAAATCACTCTGCCTGTGTCTGGAATGTAAGTGCTGATCTGAAATGGAGGAAGTTGTCTGATGCAGAAATCTTCTCCTTACCTATTCTAAAATTTTAATGTTGGTCTCTCTGTGATATGTAAAGTTGGGTAAAATCTCTCATTGCAAAGCAATAGTTCTGAAAACACTAAGAAGTGTCAAGTGAGAACTTGACTTCGGATTATTTTACTAACATAGATACATGAGATTGCCAAATGTTTTAGCTTTTTAAGAACTCCTGGTGGCTTACAGTCTTAAACTCCTCAGTATTTTTCAGCTAACATATGAGCCAGCTGAAGTTTGCAGGTCCAGAACGTTTTGCTTCCGAGTAGAAGATATTATTAAGTAGAAAACAGTCTGTAAATGAGGTACCAGGAAATTAGAGTCCATCAAAAAGTAGCAGCTACTCATACGTAGACATCAGCTGCAGTAAAATAGCCAAGATATAAATATATTTCAAAATGGAAATTAAAAGAAAGCATCTTTATACTTGCTTAACATTTTTGCTTCCTAGAACAGTATGACAGTCTTCAGTGACCAGGTGAGAGCACGTTTAGCAAAGAACATAAGTTTCTAAAACAGGACTGACTTAGAACTGAGGCCCAGAGGTTCAAACTGAAATCCAAAGTATTTTGGATTTTAGTATTTTTAGTAAGCTTTTCTTACTCCAGAGGGTGCTTAAACTTACTGCTGTCCTCCCCATCTGGCCTGTAAGTTTCCTAGGTGTTTGCTTTGTACATGCTTAGAATTGCCCCAGCCTAAATAGCTCAGCACCTATTTCTCACATCCCTCCCAAGATAGGATCTAGAAATTTGGCAAAGGAATATGTAGGTACCCTAAGGCATCCAAAACATTAATCATTACTGAGTATTACCAAGAGCACACTGACAAGATGAGGTTCCTCAGAAAATGCACACTTGCTCACTGTCTTTTAGAAGGACAAGTAGGAATCTCCACCTTTCACGCAAGAGCTTAATGCTTGCAAGGCTCAGCAAACGAGAGGGCTGGATTCCATCTACCCCTAAGCATACACACATTCAGCAGCCTAACATCTTGCTTCCCAAGAGAGTGCCCTCACCACCAGCCTTTTATACAGGGTGTGCACTCCAATACAATTGATGCTAAGCCACTCCAGAGAAAGGAATCCACCATCAGACGGGCCACCGAAAGTAAGCAAGGGACAGCATGATCTTTCATCACCCTGGTTCATGTAGGAGCCATGGGGATTTATGCAATCATGCCAGAGTTCAAACTTCCAAGAAGACAGTCCTAACTACATAAGCCATTCCGGACCCTGTCTTCTCCTCTAGATCTGCTTCAAAAGAAACAAGAGCAAGTGCTACTTCCCTCTGGCAGAAAGGCTTCTTCTGTGAAGCGGACATCTGCTGAGGCTCAAGATGTCTGTTCTGCAAAACGCAGTACAGTTCAGAGATCCTAAATCCAGCTTTAAACAAGTTAGCTCACAGATTTCAAGGAGTTATTTACAGCCACATCAACTTCTACAGCAACATATTTACCTCGATAAAAATATGTCTGAAGCAGACACACAGCAGACACACAATCTAAACTCTGTGTGAGTCTGAGTTTTCAGATATACTGTTGCCCAAAACCCTTTATTTTATTTTGTTTGTTGGTGTTTGTTTTGGGGGGTTTTGGTTTTGGTTTTTGCTGGCTTTATTACACTCCCTAATTAGCCAGCACCATGTCTGGACTCAGTTTTGAGGCCCAGCCTTGTGCAGGGAACCTCAGTGTTTAATGACTTCCACTATATAGACTAGAAAGCATAGACCTTTGGGACACCTAAGTCATATATTCAGCCCAACCTTACATTTTTGTGGTTGTTAATAATCACAGGGCAGCCTAGATAAGTGGGTGATTAGATCTAAAATCTCACCAGCAAAACCATCAGCGAAATTCAAGATTAACTGCAGTGTGGGGCATTTTTTAAGAGGCATTAAACCTACACAGATGCTGCCCAGCACAGCACATGATGGCAGCAGACTTGACTAGATATTATTAAAGACACAACCAACCTCCAGGACCCTTGTTACTGATGTGCAAAATGGAAAATGTGATTATCTTTTTGGATTTTGAGCTTATATTTCAGAATCGAGAAATTTAAACCAAGCAAACAATAGCTATCCCAGCTTTCTGCTTACAAAGTACAGCTCAGTAGGAGACCTGTGAGACACAGTAAGCACGGAACATTACAAAAGCCATTTTGGCAGGTTGCAAAAAAGTGTTTTAAAATACACCTCTGACTTATCTAGCAATACACATTAACGAGATATGGGGAAAGGGAATTTTTCCTGTCCCAGCATGAGCCGCTTAGGTAAATTAAAATGACGTCAGCATTATTTCTTCCCTTAGGACTAAATCTTCGCAAATATTAAACACAAGCTGAACATATCCATACACTGTTCATATTGAAAAGTTGATTTGGGGTTTTATTTCCAATTCAAGGTCAGTATTTTTAATGAACTTAAAGTAAAAATAAAGATTTTTTAAAGATCCCAAAGAATATTTTCATTGCACTATATACAAAATGACAAGTACAGCTTCCTAATACAGTGCTTTATTTAGCTCTGTTGATTTGCTATGGCAAAACATATTGATGTCTGGACGCAGATTAAATCTATCTCCTTTGGTCATCAGGAAAGACAACTACAGTATTTAAGAAAGCAATTTTGAAAACAATACATGCAATTTCCTGCATTTCCTTGCAGGAGAAACATATGCAATACAAATTACTGGAATGAAATCTATGATCAGCATGATCAGTTCAGTTCAAAAGACTTGAGGCTTTTTCTTTAAGCTCTTGAAGTTTTTATCTCTGAACTTTACTTTCAGCGTGGGTTTTCCCTGACAAAATAAATGCTCCTCTCACCAGCCGTCTCATTTCACAAAATTCAGTGTAATAGGCTGCTGCTGAGTTCCGCAAGATGACCTCTGAAACCGCAGCTAACCTTCTCATCTTCCACACCGAGAGGACCAGCAGCCCCCAGATTTTGCTGGAGCAAAGTGCAGTGAAAGGCTGAGCTTGCCCAACTAGATCACGGGGAAGAACGAAGAAAGTCCGATGTGACATGACATAATGAACTTGACATCATTTTGATGGACAGCAGACCTGCCACACCTGTTTATTCTTGGTTTACTGCACGTGATGCTCCCCTAACAAGTGCCTGACCCAAGCCAAAATGAAGGGTTTGTTTACACTGTCTTGGCACATAGGTGTGGCAGGGCAAGACTCCTTCCCAGAAAGCCATGGCTCTTGCTCAGGTGGGGAGTTGCTTCAGGAGCATGGGGAGCCTGCAGAGGCTGAACTGATCATATCTGATTTTTAAAAAAGGTTTGTGAAACTGAGAGGCCAGGAAAAAGATTGTTCTAGAGGGCCCTTCTTTCAAGGGCATGTGTGGGGGGGAGGGATTTCTTTTCAAACCTTTAGTGTTTGTTTCTTGCTTAGGAGGTCAAAACTTTTTAAAATTGACTCAATTTGAATAAGTTTTGCTGAACTCAAAATTAGTCCCAGAGAGACTTTTAGATATCTGTTTTAAGGAAGAGAAGAAGCAGATTTATATAAAATCCAACTCATCTTCCCACACATGAAGGGATTTGAAAACTGTTGGAGGTCTCTGGCACGTGAAAATGATCCACGGTTTGGTAAAGGCAGTTTTGGAGCTGGTTATTAAAAGGCAGCAAAACTTCTATGAGGCAAGAAAATTTTCTCACTGACCCAAAATTGACGAAGTTAAATTCTTCATTTCACTTCCGAATTTCAATTCCCGCTAATTCAGGTGTCTGGCTGGTTACTATAATACAGAACTAGAAGCTTTATATGAAATATGCTACTGAAGAGGGCATATCCCTGAAAATTAAATGACTCAATAAATATGTGGAGTCCTACTCTGTGAATTTAATAAAGTGTAAATCCCCAGTGAAAATATCAAATGAAGGTCTGACTTTTTTCTTTATTGGTTATTCCCTGCCAACATGGGCTTGTTGTCCTCTCTCATTTACACTAAAGCCAGACAGAGAGAAGTGTAAAGTGATGGAATATAAGCAACTAGGGAAGGGCGTATCAGACAACCAATAAGAAAACAAAATAAAATCAAGTTATCAACTTCCTTGAAGTGTCATTAATAAAAGTAGTATAAAAAAGAATACTATATTGAAGAATGCATACTGAATTTTACAGGCTTATTTATAGGCATTGTGTCATCTTAAATCAATAAAACTAGAAACTAAAGAAAGAAAACTCTAAACACACAAACTAAGAAAAATAATTTGCTACAATTTCTTTCTCTCCTTTCCTCCAAGATTAAAATATTCCCTCTATGCCTGTTGTATCAAAATAGATAAAACCTTTGGAAATGCACTCACATACAACTGCAATGCAGTCATGTTCTGTAACCTTCATCAACACAGAGAAACCTACGTAAAGTAGCTTTAAAACAGTCACTGGCTTGTCACCTAAGATGGGCTTGATGATCTTAGAAGTCTTTTCCAACCTTAATGATTCTATGATTCTAAGATACTAGAAAGACCTTTGCTTCCACCAAGAAGCTTTGGCTTCCCCATCAACAAAAGCCTTGTCTCCTTGTAATGGCACTTTCTTTCTCAAAGATATTCCTTCCTTCTAATGGACAGTACTAGATCTAAAGGACCATATCCTGCTCCATGACCTACACTACAGAAAAAAATGTGTGCTGCTGCCATGGTCTAGTCAGCTGCACATCACCTACCCCTCCTGCCCCTTCTTTTACAGCGTGTCTTTACCCCAGCTCCCAGTCAGTGTCCTGCCACCAGCAGTTTGACCAGATACAAATGGAAATTTTTCTCCTATCTGTTCTTCAAGCCAGGACTCCTGATAGCTGTGGGGAGTAGGAAGAGAGTGCCATTGAAAGGACAAGATTCAGCAGTGCCCAGTGACAAGATTCAATAGACACAAATTGAAAGGCAGGAAATTCCATTTAAACATTAAAAAAAACCCACCCACATTTTTTTATTTTTGCTCTGAGGGTTGTCATACACTGGAACAGGTCACTCAGAGAGGCTGTGGAGCCTTCATCCATGGAGATACTCAAAACCTGCCTGGACACACGACCCTGAGTAACCTTCTCTTTGACCCAGCATTGAGTAGAGGAGCTAAGGATTAGGTGATTTCCAGAGGTGACTTCCAACCTCAGCTATGCTATGATTCTGTTGAAAAACAGCAGCAGCACTGCTGGTCTAAAACCTGAAGATGCACCATACAACTTCTAAGTAAACACAATCATACTCCATGCTACAGAACACAATGCAAAGTTAAAAGTGCCTGGATGATCAGAGAAAGAACATCAACAGGCTCTCCTGGACTTTCCTTTTGCAAATTACTGTAAAATTTACCATGATACATAGCCATTTTGTGAAACGAGAGCCAGGTTTAGCATCCAGTACTTGAAACTACTGGTATTTCAACACTGCTGCTCTGTTCCTAATGAGCCACACAGCAAGTCAACAGACGGTTTACTTTTGCACTAATATTTAACATCTCCTCTGAATTAATTGGAAGATTTCTTGATAAATTTTTGGAGTAGTTTATATGTACACAAGGTACAGCCACCTGCCAGTGTAACCAAGTCAACTGCTTGCTCTTAGTAACTTCTGTGCAAACACAGCACAGTCTTCCTCAGTTCATCCTGATTAATAAACAAAGTTCTGGCTTCTTTTTCTAAAGAGCATGAAAACATAGTATGAGCAATATATTTTCCCCTACAAATCTGAAATATTTTTTTTCTTCAGACAGTAAGATCCCAACAACCTTAGCTCAAGTTCAGTATATTTTCAAATTTTATTACTTTTCTCTTTTTCTATCCCTCTTATAGTCTGAAATAAGATTTACCCTCAACTACATTGCATCCATTTATTAAAGAGAAGCAAACAGCTGTGGATGAGAGGAAGGACTGGATGGACAAAAGAGCCTCTGTAGGTGTTTTCAGTGCAGGCTTATTTTGTCATTATCCGGAACATTTCTATTGGCAAGCAAAACAACTAAGGATGTCAGACCTCAAACCCTACTGATGGCATATCATTCACAGGAGTCTAAGATCCAATTCCAACCACCCATGCTTCCATTTAAACCCATGCACACAGCCCAAACCACTGAATGACAAAACTGCAGAAAAGGTTAGCAGCTTTAAGCCAACTTTATGTCAGTCAATGTAGAATATATTTATAATGGGATCTACGGATACACCTGAAAGCTGTGTCTGCAGCTGCCTTACCGTGTCTGAAATTCTACCTGGATATGCAGACAGAATAAATCTGAAGCATGAAGTTGTGGTGAAGCTCCCATGCTTTCCATATATAAAACAAGATCTTCAATTTTACTTCACTTCAGTTCCAAGAAATATTATAGAGAAGGAACACAATGCATTTCAGGTGTGATACTCAACACTCAGTCCTTTGGACTGATGTTGTTCACAGGGAGATTTTAGAACTATCATTACCTAAACCTGATTTACTGCACACTCCTGATTTCATGTCCAGAGGGAGAATAGGGAGAAGAACAGAGAACAGAGGGAGAACTACAGAGCAAGTATGGATGTACTTAACATTTTTGTGAGCCAATACAAATATGAGTGTTTCATCACTGTAGAATCACATACACATGCCATATAAAAGGTGGGAAAAACAATCTGGAGAGAGAAATAATCAAATAGGTCTTGAAAGTCTTTATCTACCTCATGGTATATTTTTACTTATGATCAATATTTAACAATGTTAGATAATCAATTAAGGAGATAACGACAGAGACAACGGTGCATTTGTTTTGGTGTCACAGCTAATAATTCTAAAAAAGCGAGATTATTATGATTACTGTCTCCTCCTTTGTATACACGTGAATGAATTTTACACTTAGTTTTGAGAGCACTGGCTCTCTGACAATACCTAAATGGGTAACAGCGAAACTGCATGTGAAAAGAAGAAAACCTCAAATTTAAGTAGGTTTTTTTTCGTGCCATTACTAAAAGCTTCTTGATTGAGTGCTGAACCAACAGGAAAAAAAAAAGGTGTCTCATCTTAAGAAAATAGATTTACTGTGGGTTAAAAATACATATTCTTTTCTTTAAATTCCTACATACATACACATTGAGAATTTTAAGATGGAAATAGCGTAAAAGTATTGTAAGTCTTTAGATGTCAGTCAAAAGGGAAGGCATAAAATTATTAAATTATTAATATAATAAAAAGCATACTCCAATTTGAAGACAAAACAGAGATAAAATACCAAAGAAAATTCATGGGAATTATGAAATTCAATTCTTTGACACAGACACCTTACCTTCAGCTCAGCTGTTATGAGATGATACCACTCTAATCTCATTCCATAAGTGAAATGAGACACCGTGGTGCACATAGTTGAACTCCTATTTACTTAGTCAAATTGACTTTTTTTCTTTAAATGAGGCAGAGTATGTTTATTATTTGATAACAAGTAGAAGAAACAAACCAAACCCCTGTAATTCTGAGAAAATGTGCCATTAGCACTGATACTGCAAAATGCTGCCTTGATTCCCCTCCCCTAAAGTACTAGCTGCAAAAATCCTTCCCTTAATCTTCAAAACTGCAGTACAACATGGGGTCTTGTGAAGGGTAAAATAACAGTTTTTCTGAACTTTCATTGTGATCCTTAGCAACTTTACCATTTGGTATGAAATCTGCAGGATTGCAGGTGCTTCTCCAAGAAGAAAACAGAAATAGGATGTACCTGATCAGCACGGCATCAGAGATGCTAAATCCTTTGTAAACAATAAGCGATCAGGTGCTCATGTCTTTAAGTCCCTGGGGACAAGGGATTGAAAAGAGATCATGCTCTCCCCTAACTCCCTTGATGTTTTAAATTTCTTTAGTGCTTCATTACAAAAGGTAATGTTGCATGAACAAATGCAGCCCTGGCAAATGAGCAGTAACTGTCCCTTGCATTGCTACTACTGAACCATATCGATAGGCAGTTTAATCCTTGATGGAAAGCAGTTGTTCAGCCCTTTCTGCTACACTGACCAACAGTATAGTATTACTCAGAAGAATTCATTCCTGTGTTTTTGTAATACTGGAAATTCACTGCAAATTCAGTGTTGATTTGATCATTAAATCTTGGAATACTGTGAATGTGAAGGTTTTGTGTTCAAAAATAAAAATAAATATTATTCAATATTCAAAGTCTAAAACCACAAGAAGATGCATTTCCATCCGTTTTAGAACGCTCTCCTTGCACTAGATAGATAACTAGCTCTGTTTAAAGCATTATTTTGGGAGATTCAAATTTTCTGACTCTACTACTAGCGGCTCCTCTACACAATGTCTCCTGCCTTCATATCCTCTATCGTCAACTATGTTTATGCAGCATTGACTCCCTTATGGGTATGTTCATGTTTTCCTCTCATCCCCTGCCTGGTTTATGCTCCTGCTTCAGTTCCAGTTTTTTGAATACATCAGCTGTCCCCAATGAAATTCAAATTGTGAGACAATTATCACTAAATGTACAGTGTGGAAAGCATGTTTGGGTTTCCTTCTGATCCTGAATATTTAACAACTTCACCTACTTTATTTCCTGTAGGAAATACTTTCTGTTGTATTATTCAAATGGTGCAACAAATGTCCATCAGTAAGAGATCAGCAACCAAAAAAAGTGAAACATTGTTCTTAGTCTTAATATGATCCCTTTCTGTTCTTTGTATGCCATTTCACTCCTGTCAACTCCCAATTCCTAAGCTGTCAGCTACATTCAGCTGGGGAGAATGTGATAGATTTGTGTGCAAATATGAGCTGGTTAACATTTTCAGAATCTGAATATTTCAGGCATTATAAATCCTATTTGCCTGTTTCTTTTCAGGAAACTACAAAGACATGGCAAACAGCCACACTATGAGTAAAGCTGCGTATCGTTGGTTTAACTGGATCAAAGGGATGTGTCACAAATAGGTTTTAAAAAAAATACACACTCTTGTTTGCACACCTATGTAAATCCTTTTCTAGTGGTCTAAGTACCCATGGTCACCTCAGCAAACATTGGAGGCAGCTAAATTTGTCATAGATGGATACATACTTAAAGGCAAATCACTTATTGATATAGAAGAATCAAAAGAATTAGCATCATATATCCATAATCATATTGCATTTCCATCTTCATCTGTTTATTAGCAATACATTCCACTATGGAAATTGATCTTACTAGAGTTCTGAACAGCATATGTACTATTCTATGTAGCATATTTGTATTAGCAGATGAAATTATCTTTTTTTTTTTTTAACGGCTAATGTTGTTACACTACTTATTTCTCTTCCACTGCATTAAAAACAGCTTTCATGATAGGACACAGAAAATAAACAAGTGGGAATAGGCAGGGAGATTTAGAAATCATGAGTATTTTCCTAATATAAGCGTAACAAAAATATAAGATTGACTTTTTCTTCACAATATTTCACCAGTTAGTTTATGTAGGCCCTTCCAATCCATTCCTGTAGATTCTCTCCTTTGGCTATAACACTAATCATTTCCCTATGTGTACTAAAAGTGAAACGACTCTGACTCGAAACATGCTTTGTCTGATCATCCTCTTCACACCACAAAACAATTCCAAAATAGTCTTTTCTGAAAGCCATTCCTCGTATTTCGTCTTGAAGCTGCGAACTACACTAGGAAGGCAGGGAAAACGAGACCCTTTTTAGTTTCCTTCCCAAGTTTGTAAAAATTTTGGCACAAGGAACCCAGCCTGCTTAGGTACATACGATACTTTCCCAAGAATTTAACCATGTCTTAAGGGTGAGAAACCAGATGCAATCCTGACCATACAGTTAGAGCCAGCCATGTACGCTCAGGTTTGTGTCTCTGTTATCTTTCCAGTAACATCATAGAGAAAGAACAAGATTGAAATTGCTTCAAATTGTGCCTTAACTTGCTTTAGGGATAAACTCTGAAAATGGCATTAAATAACAACTCTGAAAATAGCATTAAATAACAACACCATAGCATTAAATAACAACACCATAGCATTAAGCAACAACACTATATGTTTTAGAAAGACTGACATTGATGTATAAACAAATATATTTTAACATTAAACGTTACTATGTCCATGGTGACAAAGGAGTCTAAATCCACAGGGCCAATCTAATGTATTATTTGAGATATGTGTACTCAAGGGCACGCCCTTTTCTTCACACACAGATCCAGGTACAGAAATTAAACCACTGCAGTGGTACAGCTACAAGATTTTCCACCATTTGTGGGATGTATGGTGCAAAGTGTGAAAAATCCATCCATGTGCGTCTCACTAGGATTTTCCTTATCAAGCCATGAGTAATGGAACGAATTGTCTGTAGTCCCTGTTAGCAGGAAAGGGGGGGAAGGGGAGCGGGGGAGGGAGGAAGGCAGCAGTTGGGGAAGGAGATTTATGGGGAAGCTGGTATCAGCTTTGTCTTTGTAGGTCTGAGGGAGACAAGGAAGGTTCTGTCCCTGCTTTCGTCATACTGCTGTGCTCACCTAGCTGGGGTGGAGAACCTGTCTGTCTATGTTTAGTTTACATGGGATATGAGCTGTGATTTTTAGTGAGCAAGGCCCCACTTGTTGAAATGATCTATTTCCACTTGGTTTGGGAACGTTCTGCAGACATGCTGTGTGTACTCTGGAAAGAGAACCAAATATAATGATGAGTATTGAAAATGGTAAACAAACTTCCTGAAGGGAGACATTTGGTTTTAACGGACGAAAACAAGTTTATTATTATTTTCAATTTAAAAATGTACTTCAAATACTGTGAGGAATGTAAAAAACAAAATGTAACCTAGCACATAGATTGCTTGACTAAAGCATTTGCAGGTGGTTATGGGATTGGTACACGATGTAATCCTTACAAGTTTTTGCTTGTAAACTCCTGGAGAGTTTAGCAAATATGAGGTGCATTTTTTGTCTGTCGTTACATTGTTAGGACATATTTGTTTCTCTTATTGCTAGCTTCCAGGTTTAGACAAATACTCCAAATTAATCTGCAGAAAGAAGAAAGCAGAAAGTTGACTCCATCTGCAGACACCAGTACTAGAAGCAAAGGAGCCATTTGAATAACTTTTTTTTTCCTCTTGATGCTGTTCGTATCTCTACACTTAGATTGATCAAGAAAACTATTCTGCTCACACTTCAGATAACAAAACAGAGCGGCTTTTGTCTTGCATGTATTTGGTCACATTCATGTGTTACAGAGCCCACGTTAAGCAGCGCTGGCCGTGGAGGTTTGTTCGACGAAGCACAACACATGGCTAACCCTGCCGCTGACACTCTAGACCAAAGGTGACTTCTCTCTGACCAGCTGGTAGCACGCCCTGAGTAGGTACCCGACGTCTCCACTCATTTTAAAGCAACAGTGCTTCATGTCCTGGACCTACTGAGATGGGAAGGAGAAAAGCCAGTAGTGGGCTTGGCACTTGACTAGAACATGTCCAAAGATATGATGATGATGATAAAACTGGTATTGGTAATTTAGAAAGTTAGTTTCTTCTAATACGAGGCAACATTTTAACATCAAGCTGTTGTACTCTGCTGCAGTTTTTAAGATTTTTTTCTTTCAAGAGGAATATGTTAACACCAAAGCCTTGGGTAACTGACAACTTTGAGCATTACTATCCTTTTTGCCTATTTACATTTATTTTGTAATTTCACTTAAAAGTAACATTTCTTTTGTCTTACTGTACCAGTATATATTATTGCTGTCCTATTCTGTGAGCTGGCATAAGCCACAACAGGAGTAGTTTCATCTGCAAGGCCAATAAAATTATTGCTCTTTGGGCAGCATGGACTACAAATTCCAATGAGCTGAATAAAAAGACTTATTTCAGAGGTCTCTGGATCAGGGCCAGAGCCTGAAAATTTAACTAGCTGAGATGTAAAGTATTTGGTATTGTTTGCTCTGAGAGATACTTCATAAATGCACATTAATGTAAAGAACTATCATTCTATTTCAGTGATATCATCATATACACTTAAGTTTTCATAAGTAGTCTAGTTCCTCCTGTACGGTCCAGGAGTGTCTGAAGAGCTCAAATCGCGCAATAAATACTGCAAATTGCACAGGAGCCTTCCCAAAAAGATTATGCAAATGGATTAGCTGCCTAGCTGATGAAAGAATGTCACAAGCAACTGCAGCCGTTCACGACTAAAATAACTCATGTTTGAGTTATGGAAGATATATTCCTTTCTTCCCTATGGCATGCAGTATTTGGACCAGCACTTTAAAAATCCTCAGATAGGAAAATTCTGTATTAGTATTACTCTGTATATCAAATCTGAACAAGTCTGAAATGGCAGTCAGAGAGCAATATAACTCATTCAGTTGAAGCCAATAGCCTTGATCCATCACATTTGGGACCAAGGCCAGCACAGAGGACAGAATAAACTTCAGGGAGATTGATGGAAGATCTGCTGTCAGCGAGGAGATAACCATTCTCATCTTCCTGATCTTCTGGCATAACCCAACATCATCTGTCTCAAGGTATGGCAGGGATCCAAACAGAATGTGTTGAAATGATTGAAAACATTCCCTCCAAACAACAGTAACGGGAAACTGCATATCCATCCCCATATTCTTAATTTATACTGTCAAAAAGACCTGTTCTGAACTAAAAAAAAAATTGCACAGACCTGTCAGAACCATGGAGATGGCATATACCTCAGCTTGTACTTCACAGCATTAAACCATGCAGTTGGCACTGATCAGTGATCACCTGAATACCCAGTTTAGGACTGCTGAGATATTTCTTTTGTTACCAAACACTTGCACAGCTACATCTACTCATTATATATTTGTCATTTTTGTGTGAGAGAAAACTCCTCCAGCTTCTCCTCAGTTACATGCAGTATTTGTACCTCCTGTCTCCACTTCAACAATACATAATGCTTTTAAAAAATATTTGTCAGTACAGCACTCCAGCAACATGGATTAGAATACATTCATCACACCTGGTCTCCATACTCTACGCTGGCTTCCTCCCTGAAATCAAGTGAAGGTCTTTACCTTCAAAACGCTTAGTGACCTGTGACAAAGATAACATGAAAGACCACTTCCAGGATGGGAGAAGATGCTGACTGATGGCACATACTCAGGAAGTTTCTATTTCTTCTTTTCTAACATAAAGGTACAACTTGGTTGTGCAAAGAATGAAGTTTTTTGGGGGGCAATCCTAAACCAGGGAATGATCTCCATCAGGAACTGAGTCACCACAAGCATTTCCATCTCTCTTTCCAAATGCATGGCATCTTTCTTGTCCTGACCTTCTCCAACATTAAGCTTTACCCATTTAAAAAATGGATTTATTGCTTTTAAAAACAAATGCTACATTTTACTAAAACCACACATCATACTATCTAGTCAATTTTCAGCTCAGGGAGAAGAGGAGAGAAAGAGCAGAATACACATAATGGACACAACATTTAACATCTGTCCAGAAAGCAGTGTAAATGATGTAAAATTCAAGGCAATATTAAGATCTTTTGTAAACCAAGTATGTTAAGATCTCCCTTCTGTTGTAAGACATCTCATGTGATTTAATTGCATGAAGTTATGCTTAAGTGCCAGGCATTGCTGTATCTAGCTTTCCTTTATCTCATTGATATATATTTTACTCACTAATTAGGGCATAAGCCTGAAAGATAGAAATAATTTTAAAACTACTATACTCACTTTGTTGCAAGTTTATTTTTTTTGTTTACTGAAATAGCCCTGTCTTTTGCATCTGCTGCATAACTTACCAAAACATGTTTTTCACAGAAATGAAATTATTATTTTGTGTCTTCAAATTGATTTTATATTTCAACAAGTCTGTTCGTTTTTAAACATTACAACATGCTGATCATGCATTAGAGGACTTTTTTCTTTCCTAAGAAAATCCCTTTCCATAAATACTAACCAGAAATTACCACTGAATGTCTTATTATTTTTCATAACAGTTCCAGCAGAGGTTTCTGATTTATCATCATTTTATTAACACAAATAAACAAAGATAATTATAAAGAATAAAACTCAGAATGGCACATCATGACATAGTATGGCTTATTAGACTGCCAGAGTGACTACTGGAGTGGATCATTTCTATAACCTAATTTTTCACTGCTTGTCTTGGTTAAACAAAGGCAATAAGCACAAATGGGGTACAAAAACATGTAACTACAAAAGAATGGGAATAATAGCATAGAGAAAATAATTTATTGCTATGCCATGTTACTCATTTTATAAAACCACGTTTTATTAAAAACTTTATTTCTGTATTTCACAGCCTAAGGAGCTGACTGATAAACAAGGTCTTCTGGAAGAGACATCAGTACTGTAATGGATAGCTGTACGTTGATGTCTGAATTTTATACTGTATTACGGTTTGAACTCCTTTATAGTTTACTCCTATTTAATATATCTTGCACAGTTTGAGAAAGAAAATTTGCAAGGCAGAAAAGTAGTGGCAACCAGAAAAAAGTCTATCAAGGCCCCAACCAGATATTAGTGTAAAACTAAGTAAGGCTCCATTGACGCCCAGGGGACACATACACTTTATGCTGTTCTTTTTAATGTGCTTTGCAGACTGCCTGAAGGTGACACAAAGAGCTAATTACTTGCATCCAGAGTCACAAAGATCACACTACTTTCCTTAATCTCTAGCATTTTCTGCTTAAAAAAACACAAACAATGAAGTCTCACATTTAGGAAATTAAGACCATATTCCACCAACACAGGGCGCTGCTTAGCACCAGCTGCATACCTGTTGACGGTTTTCGTTGTTTTCTGGGAAGTTGTAATTCAACAGTATGAAAGAATTTTCAGACAAGAAAATCATGCTGAAATCAGAGCGATTGATAGAAGATGACCTTCAAAATATCAACATATTTTACTGATTTATATTTTTGAACCAATCTTATTAGGGTCAATCTGTTCTGAGCTAGCAGTGAAAAACAAAAATACATGTAGGCGGCATTATGCAATGGATCACAAAAGCACACGACCAATAACAAATCAAAACATAACAAAGCTAGTCAAAGAAAACAAAGTGCCTTTATGGGAGACTTCCTTATCTCTGAGAAGGTAAATAAAATAGCTTGTCCCTATACTGCTGCCAAAAAATGAACAGCTACATCAGGATAAAACTGTTGGATCAAATTCCTTCATAAAACATACACATCCAAGTAGAGAATTTTATCACAAACGCTCACATGCTCTAGGAGGTGATCAAAGATTTATTGTCAATTTACTATTCTGACTTGACCCTTCATGGAAACTGTTCTTTATTTGAGCAGAATAAACTCCTTTACATTGACAGGCAACCTGTATACTTCGGCCCTGGCTAGACTTCATCTTTTAAAAACATTTGTTCTTTCTGATGTAACTGGGAGTGGAATTAATCCTCCACATGTGTTGAATGATACTGTCTCCACCAAGAACAGTCAGCCATAAAAATGATCTAGCTGCTCATATTGACATCTCAAAAAGGCTTTAAGGGTGACCTTTAACTACTTAAAACTTAGTTGCTGCTAAAGAGGGAAGGATACTAGCCATTGCATTAGAAGTTTCTGCTGGATATTTCATGAGAAGTCAGTACTGTGATAAACCTAAAACAATCTAATTTCTCCAAACATGAACTTAAGTGTTTTGCGCGAGGTTGACACACACCTCCTACCTTAGGAAGATAACTTAGGCAAGTATCCCAAACATATTCATTTCCAAGGAGACAAAAAAACAAAACAACCCTTCCCTCGCCATGGCCTCAAATGCACATTAGAAAGTTGTTAACAGTATCCTGTCAACTGGGTTGCTCTACTGGGGATTTAAACATGCCTTGGGACTATCTACAGGTACAGAATACCTCTGAGTGAACTGAGAGGTCTCAAAAGCTTCAGCTTCCTTTCGCTGTCCGTAAAATGTCTTTCATGAACGCAGCAAAGCACTTGCATCTTTACAAAAGCAACACAGGAATTTGAAATAGTTTTTCAGACTTAGGGTTACATCCCCTACAGGTGGTTTTCTTTTTGAATCTAAAAGCCAGGAACTACTCCTGATGCAGTTGGTCATAACAAACACAAAGATTTTTTCAAAGACTAAGCTGTCGACAAAATTATCGCACAACAATCATGCTGCCAATTACAACTGCACAAAACGAACTGATGGGCTGTATAGGCAAAAGTATCAGAACAGATGGTTAGTCCGCGATGGTGAGACTCCACTCTATACCATGCAGAGGAAGCGAGTGGGAGCAATACACCTGCCGTGTGGGTTTCTCAAGTACTGAGCCCGGTTGCATAAAACTAGATCCCTTGTTTACTAACCAGAGACGGGAAAAGGATGGGCAAAACTTTGGCCTGACTCTCTGCTACTCCCACAAAATGAAAATAGTTTGATATGAAAATAGCTGAACACATTTTCAAGATAAATGAAAAGGTAGGGAAGAGAAACTCGAGAGGTTTCTGTGGCACTGGACTTCTGCAGCTCTTCCACAGACTCTGATCCTTGCATGATGCCCTGCTTTGCTGTCAGTGAAATCCGCACTAGCTTGAGCACATGAACCTACATCTGCAAAGCACTTTACTCCTATTGATATTTTTATTAATGGCGATGGGATTACTTATGTGAATTTTTTCTCACACACGTCAGTGATTTTACAGACAGTCCTTCAAAACAATCTATGAAATTTTCGCTGATGTGCTTATTATCAGTTAATAATCAGCCAGAATCTGCAAACTCCATTTTAAACTGGCTTCTGGATTTCAAAAAAAAGCTGACACCAGCCACCTTTCTCTCTACATATTGCAGTCAGTTTCTATTACCCTATAAGATGGTTCAAATTAAAAGAAATGGTTCACTTTCTAAGGGATCATTTTGTAAATTGGATTACAATGAAGAGACTTAACACTCTTGAGTAGTTTTACAAAATATAAAGGGACCATTGTTAGAGCCTGTAGGTAAACCGTGTGTTTACACAGAACTTCCATGACCACACAAAGAAGCATCTTGAACACAGTGTTAATCAGTATCTTAAAAAGCAAAACCTTTTTTCCTGAGTGTTAACACTAAAATAATAAAATAAAAAATTTCATGTGTATAATTCTAATACTGAAGTCATTATTCAAATAACATAACTCAATAGTGAAATCTGCTGACACAGACATTCTATTTTTATCTCAGTAATTTAGTCAACATGGTCAGTATTTAGCCAATACTTATATGGAAAATTCTGCCCATATTAATTATCTGAGTTAACTGGTCCCTGTGGAAGAGATCCCATGGGAGAAAAGCTCATAAAAAAAATCCCATATTAAAGAATATATGCAGCACTACACAAATATGGAGCAATTAACTCGACTACAAGTCTTTGAAGATGTCACTTGTACAGTCTCCACAGAAATGCAGCTACACTTGCTTAAGTGTTTAAAAACATACACTATAGAAAAATGTGACAGCCTTCTCAGCAGTCACATGATCTCCACCACTTAAACTGCTCCTAATAAAAGTCCACCTAACGAATAGAGAAGGTGCCCAACTGTGTTAGCATTGAAACCTTAATTCCCCTTTGCTACTAAGGTAAAGTATCTAAAGAAAAGCTTTTTACTTCTTGACAACGCTGAAAGTAAATTTGAAGTGTTCTGAATCTGGCTTTGAACCCAGACTATTAACTTTCAATAGCAAGCAATATCTCATGGTAACTAAGCCTTAATATTACCTTTGTTTAGTCCTCTATGCACAAATATTTACTTACTAAATGCTTTTGTAGGTCTTTATTTTTGCCGGCTATATATATTAGACCTTCAGATTGAAAGATAGAACTAGCATTTTAATAACATTAATTTAAAACAGCTTTAATCACTTATATTTTTCTATTGTGCAAGGGTAAATAAATAAACTGTTAAAACTGACAGACTTTGGCCTTATAATTCTGAAGTTCTTGAATTTTTTCCTCGTTTATTACCAAGTAGATTCAGTGAAAACTTATTATATAATTCTAGCTTTTTAAGGACTTTACCATATGAAACAGAAGATATATGTCTTTTGCCCTTCAGAAGCAGTATACAAAACCCAAAACTGAGAAATTTTTATACCAGTCTTGCAAGGTCCTGATTGCACTCCATTTCTACAGAAAAGCAAGGGATAAGAGAGATTTAAGCACCGGGTTGGACATGTTTCTGCATGACATTTATTGAGAACAGAAATGCACATGTTTAAGAGTAAATAAAGTACTTTTAATTTAAGGAAAGCATCGAAATCTTTGAAAGTCAGATTCAGGTAAAATGCAAAAGTAAAACTTCTCATACTTGAAACTATGATGCAGAAATGGAGTCTAAAATGCAGAAATTACTCACGCACAAGCTGCATGAAACAGTATGTGACCCTGTTAAACAGTTCAGTCACCGCTACAGAACTGAAGCTCCCTGTGTCAGATCCAGACTTTGTTATGATCCTTTGCTGCACTTTGCAAACAGTTTCATTCCAGCTTTTATTTTTACAGGAGCAAAGTGAGAAAAGTAAGAGGAGTTTAGATTGGGTTGAGGAATCAAATTCATAATGGCGGACAATTTAGCAGATTCTCCTAATTCTATGAATCAATCAGTCTGAGAGAAGAATTTTAATGAATTTAAAGATTCTCTTCAGAGGTAGTGCCTGCTACTCATACATGCTTCTCGTTCTCTGAGTGTCCACAGTGAAGTACTGTTCAGAAAGGGAGGAGTTTGATTCTGAGAAATGCTATATAACATTCGAAAGAAATAACCATTCTTCAGGAATTCAGTTTAGATTTTGAACTTCTGTTGGTTCTTTCTGTTTCATTTCTCTGCCTTTAATACATTTACATGGCAGACACGCTTAGGAGACTTCATTTACTCAGTGTTATAAGATATGCTTTAAAAAGTTCCAGTGATGTATATAATAGATCAATGCAAAACACTGTGTTGTAATAGGAGAGTCAGTATTTGTATGGAATATTCTTGAGTAAAGTATTATCTATGCAAAGTAATTCCCCTTAGCAGAAGTCTGGCTTAAAGCCTGTCCCACCACGTGCTAAGCACACTGAAGCAACTCTTAGTAATTCACGCTGTTAGACATGGGAATTTTTATTTACTTTTAGTGTCTGCTGATCATGAAGTTTCTGAGCAAGAAATTATTGCCAAAGTTCACTCCTTTGTACAAATCTTTACTGTTACTTATCAGCTGTAGTACAAGATCATCCCTGCAGCACAATAGTCAACTGGAGTCACCTTATACCGGGTACTGGATGCATGGATATGGTGGAATAGGCAACAGACTTATATGTCTCAGTACTCTTTTTTTGTGTTTATTCCCAAACCATTTATGAGTATCAGAAATAATTTCTATCTCAACAACATTTAGATTAATATAAATAATTGTTCTTGTAAACAACAATGAGCAATGGAGTTCAACAGCCAAATGAGCGAGCAGCAATATCACATATCAATAAACATTTGTTAAGCTCTTGTCAGAACTTGCAGAAATAGCAGAAGCATAAAGAATGGAGATAAATTAGCCAGTTCTTCTTGGCTGGAGGAAAGGAAAAGATCAAAGTGCCAAAGGAAAGTATCTCCATACAGGAAATAATCATTCACATCGCTATCAGGTCTTTGAAAATTACTAAAGAAAGTCATTGCAATTACATATCATGCTACTTATTATTATTATTATTATTATTGTCATTACTACTGTTTACTAAGAGAAGTTATTTGCACTACCTTTTTGACTATCAGGATCTTTTCAGCAACTGGTATGAATACTAAAGACTGCAAATAGAAAATAGCTTTCTGAAAAGGGCTATCAAACAGCACAGAGAACACACTGGGGAAAACAGCTTCTTTCAGTAGCAGTACTCTTATATACTGCTGCAATTTCTTTGAAATACAAAATGGGAGGGAAGCGTGGTTTTTCAACTACAGAGTTCCCTTTACAATTTTCTGCATTCAGCCCTTGCTTGTTACGTGATCCATCAGGCCTCTCCAAGTGGTCTGAACTCACCATGCGTATGGTATCAGTGTGGTCCTCCTGCCTAACTCTGTTTGGGTAAACCCTATAATATACCCGTTTGCCCAGCTGTATTCTTTCTAATCTCACAAAATCCCACTTGGCAAACATCACTGACAGAGAAAATGTAAACCTGTGGCAATCGGGGAAGACTTTAGTTACTGGTTAACCTTCAACCCTGTATATACAAACACAACCCTGTATATACAAATGATCTCTGACCATTGTTGAGAACTGGAAGTTTCATGGCATTATTTAACCAACTCTGTTTGCTTTAAAGGATTACTTCATTCCTCCCTCCAGCAGCCATATCCTGTTGATAGCCTTCCCCATTGCAGCCTGCACGACCTTACTTAAAATGCAACCTTGACTGATCCAGCGAGATGCCTTTCTGGTGCACAGCACATTGCAGGACACAACTCTGTCCCTACGGCAGCAGTTACTCGCTTTGCACGGTACCACTTAAATGTTTCTGACAAGAATCGAGGTAGCAAAACTCAATGTCATTTAAACTTGGCTGTGTAGTTTAATCTTGGCAAGGGACTGATCAGGAAAAACAACCCCACAAGCAAGTCTAGCGTTTCTCCCACACTTGAGCAAACTTAGTCAACTTCCAGGCAAATGTTGCAATGAACTGTGGTTTTCCACTTGAAATATTGACTGGAGCCTGAGAACACAGGACAGTGGGAGGGGGGAAGAAAAATTGTTCTAAACCCCTTTCCCATTTATGTTAATTTCTTGTATTAATTCCTCACTATTCAGCAAAGAAAAAAAAACCAGAGGCCTCTTTTTCACAGTGACGAAAGCTAGAGACATTACCAGTAGTACCTCAGTGACTATTTCAGGTGGCTTAGTCTGTGAGGGGCTACCTGATTAACCAACAGTCAGTTGGACTCAGTGATCTTAAGAGTCTTTTCCAACATAAATGATGCTGTAAGAATATACCTGTTGACATGTTTAAGCCTAACATTTTTTTCTTCTTTAACCTTATTTCACAGATTTCAGTCTCACAGTCATGTTACCCTTTATCTCACTTTGCCATGCTCCTTTTAAAACACAGACATAAGATTGCAGATACACTAACAGTCACGTATTACTTATAAAAAAAATCTTTCTATTTGGAGGGTGTTTGGCAACATCACAAAAATATTTTCCTTCAGAAATTGTTTGTGTATTGATGGTTACGAGGATTTTTCTGCAGCTAGAGTGTCTTTTTCACCTAATTTTTTAATTTCGCAAACACCATTTACCGTAGACAACAAAAAGCATCATGTGGCTACTTGAACCTAAACCTTGGTTATGCTTTGATTTGAAACATGTGACAAACAGGAGACCCCTAAGCTAAATTCAAAAGAACCCTGCTCTAACTTCTGTTGGAGAAAATAGCATTTATAAATACACATTTGTGCTTACTAGTTTTCATGTCATTCTAGCTATCTCTATAATTATAGTGCATCTCAATATTATTCATTATATTATAAGACAAATAATAAGCATCAGTGTTATTTTTTGTTAGGAATCTCAGAGCATAACATCCATTTAAAAGATCTTTCAGGTATCAGTAACCTTGGACACTTTTTCTCTAAACTCTACCAGTCGTATTGGTGATTTCCACTGAAATTTTATTAAAGCAATACACTTCAAAGCTGCATTTAACATATTTTTCTAATGATGTAAAATGTTTCCAATGTTAAAATGTTTTTACAAGTGGCAATATTCTAACTCTGTAACTGTTCTAATATTATAACCATTTGCTATTAATCATCCTTAATACTGATTTTCTTTTTTCTCCCTCTCCAGCCTCTGAAAATCTGAACTGCATATTGAGATCTGTAAAAATAAGAGATGGGCATATGCAAACCCCTATATTCTGACATATTCCAAGTTTGATTTTAATCCAAATCCAACATATGAATATGTTGGGTTTGGCTAATTTTTTTTATTTTTTTTTTAAAAAAAAGAGGAAATGCACGTACAGTGCAGACTTGCAGTTAGAATACTAGGTAGAATCCTGAAGATCATGTACAAACCACTTCTGATTTTATTACCAAGTTTTGCCTGATAATGAACACAAGATTTGATCAGTTTGTCATCCGTCATACAGAATCACAGAACTGTTGAGGCTGGAAAAGACCTCTGAGATCATCAAGTCCAGCCTATGTCCCAACACCACCACACAGGCTAGACCATGGCACTAAGTGCCACATCCAGCCTTTCCTTAAACACCTTCAGGGATGGTTTTAGAGATTCTTCTACTCTAGCCTCGCTAGTAAAGTTTGGTTTATTGCACTGAATTAGTAAAAAGCAGCTCTTTTCAATGATTTTTGCTTTCTAGTACAATTCCTTTGCAGCTGTTGAAAGCATCAAAATTGGACATGTCTGACTAATCAGAGATTCCCCCCCCAAATTAAATAAGGTTAAAGCCCCACCTAGAAAGCCTGAAAAACTACACATAGCGCTGGGCTCCTGGGTAAACAGGCAAACTCTCCAGGACACAGTCCTTTGGGCAAAGTAAGAAAGATTAATTGGAGGCAGGGGGAAGTGGGTGAAATAAAAGAAACTTAGGATGTTTAGGACTCTTCTTTTGCTCTTACATTACTCATCAGCAACTGCATTTTATCTGCAAACTTCAATTTTAACAGCATCTGACTAAAATGCCGAGCTGTTACATATCAAAATTCAGCAGGGTTCTGACCTATACTGTCATTTCTGCTTATTCACCAGTAAATGAAGGCAAGCTTTATCCTCTATAAAGAGTTTCTGTCAATGGGGATCTCTTAACAGAGTTGCAGGCTCCCCAAGGTTCACAAAAAGGTAACAACAGAAAGCTCCTCCTTCTCCAGACTTTTGCACCACAGACCTTATTTAGTAAAGCAATGTAAGAAAGTCGTCTGGCTTTATAGGTATATAAAATTTTACAGTTACTACTATCTAATGTATATACATATGGTAAAAGCAGGGCAGAGAGCAATTCTGAGCTTCACACACTTAATCTTGTTTTGAATTAATACTCAGAGACTTTCTTGGTATATCTGAATAATTTTATATTTTTAAGAAATACAAGAGTAACTTTCAGACCTTCCAAAGTAAAAAGTTTCTACTTGCTCAGCTACAAAACTGACTTTTTAACTTGGAAAAGCCCATGGAACAAGAGGATAATGCAAGAATATTTAGTAACTCTAGAAAATAACAACTTCCTATGTATTTTGTGATTTATTTTCCAAAGGCTTTGAACCGCTAATATGAGCCTTGAGTCCACAGCACTGGGCTGTAAATGGTATCCAGAGACATGGGTTCATTTTCAGTGGAAGACGTAAGTAGTGAGCATTTAGACTGTAGGTTTCAAAAGCTTTGCCTGGCATGCAGGGCACGTTGTGGGAATATTTGAGTGACTGATTGGCCTGCGAACACAGTAATGGGAGGAAGGAATAATCTTTTCATGCTGTCCTTGGATTCTGGCACATCACGTTAGAAAAGTCTTTCTGAGGCCAGCCTGCAGCGGGATCCTTGCGATGATTTCACCTGAGGGTGCTCAGTGAAGACTTGAAGGGAGATACAAAGTATGTGCTGGGACCACAGAATCTTTTCAGATTGAAAAGAGTTTCTCAGGGTTATTTTATGGTGCCATGGGAAGCTTTTCATTGTCCCACTGAAAATCCTGACAAGGCTACCGATATTAAATCATTTTCAAATCCAGTAAAATTGGTGTGTTTTTTTTTCTTTGTTTTTGTTTCTGCTTGGATTTTTTTTTTAATAAAAGAATAAAGTATGAGATTATTCCCTTGGAAACTATTTCATTGTGTGGGATGTTTCATTTTCAGGAAGCCTAACATCTTAATTTAATCCTGACAACACACAATGTTATCCTTGTATTCATTACACAGAAGTGTGAGATTTTAATTTACTTAACAGAGGCCATAAAACCACACAAATATTGTTGAAAACTAATAAGTATATTACTGTATAGTATAAATAAATATTACTGACTATTAAACATTTAATTGAAGACAGTTTATTAATATTGAATACAAATAATAAAATGGGTGTCCAATCAAAATGCAGATAATAAGCAAATACTTATATATTCAGAACACAACTAATGACTACCCAAAGACAGTTTTTCTCCTAAAAAAAATATTTTGACTCACATGCCATAGAAAATACAGAATATATATCTAACACACACACAAAAAATTATATCGTTTTGGCTCTACCTTTGCCTTTTATGCATAACTGTGCTTATTGATTCCTAAGGGAGAAGAAACAGTTTATCAAAATAAGAAAAAATGTTTACCAAAATAGTATCTGTGATTGAATCCCAATAAACCATAAAATGACCTTCAGAATACTACCAATTTAAAACACAAAACAGAAAGGTGTAGCTCCTTGGCGTAAAGTAGCTTCCATTGTGAGACCCCATGTAACGCTACAGGCTTGGGGAAGGGTGGCTGGAAGGCTGTACGGCGGAAAAGGACCTGGGTGTTCTAATTGACAGTCGACTGAATATGAGCCAGCAGTGTGCCCAGGTGGCCAAGAAGGTCAATGGCATCCTGGCTTGTATTAGAAATTTTGTGACCAGCAGAAGAAGGGAGGTGATTGTCCCTCTGTACTCAGCACTGGTGAGGCCGCACCTTGAGTATTGTGTTCAGTTTTGGTCACCTCAGTATAGGAGAGATATCGAGGTGTTGGAGAGAGTGCAGAGGAGGGCAACAAAGCTGGTGAAGGGCCTGGAGAACAGACTTTATGAGGATCGATTGAGGGAGCTGGGTCTGTTCAGTTTGACGAAGAGGAGGCTGAGGGGAGACCTCATCACTCTCTACAGTTACCTGAGAGGACATTGTAGAGAGGTTGGTGCTGATATCTTCTCACAGGTAATTAGGGACAGAACCAGGGGGAATGGTTGCAAGTTGCAACAGGGCAGGTTTAGGCTGAACATTAGGAAGATATTCTTCACAGAAGGAGTGGTCAGACACTGGAACAGACTGCCTAGGGAGGTGGTTGAGTTGCCATCCCTGGATGTGTTCAAGTGTCGTTTAGATGGGGTGTTGGGTGATATGGTTTAGGGGTGAACTTGTAGTGTAGGGTCAATGGTTGGACTTGATCCCAAGGGTCTTTTCCAACCTGAATTGTTATATGATTCTATGATTCTATGATGACTAAAGGGCAGCGTACTTGCAACTCTGTGAAACCCAAAGCCTCATTACAGCACAACACTAAAAACCACTGGTATTTTTCAAAGATGTAGATCAAAATTTTGCAGAATGCTTACCCTAAAATCAATAACAGCTTTAAAAGTAACAGAAAACTAGTAGTCTATTGTTGCTGTAAATTCTCAGGCTTTTTTTAATGTTTCTCAAATATTTTTTATTTTACCTAAATGTAATTAGGAGACTACATAGAATTTCACAAGGGAAGAAGGCCCTATGCTCCTAGATAAAAGAGTAACAAGGTCTTCTGAAGGTTCAAAAAGCAATGAGATTAAAAGAAACCACTTTCCCCCTCCCCAGCCCCTGCTCCCCATTTTGCGGGGTTTGGGAGTAGAGGTGAGGTTTTGTTTGTTTGGGGTTTTTTTACAAACCCGTACAAGTCTGAATTCAGTTTCAGGAATTTCAGACTGATGCATTCACTGATTACTTGGGATTAACAGTACCAATGACTATTACTAGGAATAATTACCTCTACTTCCATGTAAAATCTGTATAGTTTTTAGCAACCAGCTCGGGTTTATTTGAAAAACTAAGACTTTATTATGCAAAATGCAGCTCAGAATTAATAATCCATTCTTCAAGATCCCTGCACTCTTTCAGCTCTTCTATTTTTACTACTCATATAACTCAATTTCACTTAATTTCCATCTTCACTGAAATTTTTCTATGCTCTAATTCCAGTTTCAGCATGGCCTTTTAGCTACTTGTACAGCCTCTGGACCACAGGAATTTTCAATAGTTTTGTTCACATACCAGGCTGATTTTGAAACTGTCAAGACACCCTGTTCTCACAGCACCCAGAGGATGCTGTGTGTAAAACCATAATTAGAATCAAAAGTAGATGTTTCCATACAATGAGACTGAAACAGTAGTAATATACAGGCATGTATATTAAGATCAGTATAGAATTATTTCACATATGGTAGCAACTAATTTTTACTGTGACCTTGGCTATTTTGCCATATTTTTAAAATACCTGATGGGCTTAGTGTACTTTTCACAATAATATTCTAAGTAGTTTTATTTAAAACTAACATTTTTTCTGTGTATTATGGTTAAAGGTCAAAAAGTATCAGAGGTCTGCTTAGAGTGAATATTTTAATCCTCTTCTACCTCTTTATTTTTAAGAGAAAGCAATTTTAATGAGACAGTTGAGAGGGGGGAAATTTCTTCTGCTAAACAAGCAGAATCGGCCCATTTTTTTTTAATAGCTAGTATAGAAAATCCTTAAAAAAAAACCACCTCAAAACCCCACATTTTTTGCTGGAATGTATGGACAGACCTCATTCACATCAAAGAACTCTTGGAATTTGTACCACTGTACAACTCCTAAAACAAGACTTCTTGTGGAAAATTAAGAGTTATCACTTTCTATTTCTCAAAAAAATTAAGCTGTCTTCAACCTTGTAGATAGGACCACAGCGTCCTCGCCATTGTTAGTGCCACTTTGGTAGCTGTGACTGGGACACATTGAAACAGTGGCTCAAATTACTTTGGCAGATGAGCAAAGGGAAGAGTGAACAACCTGTAAGTGTCTTTATATTACATCACACCGCTGAGCCCAGTTGTGCCCTGCCCAGGGCAGGAAAGATGTGGATACACTGGAGAAAGCTCAGTGGAGGCCACCACGATGGATGGGGCCGGAGTCCTTGCCCTGCGAGGAGAAGCTGAAGAAAATGAGCCCAGAGAAGAGGTAAATATGCTGTGTTAAAGTACTCCCAGATATTCACTAAGAATTTGACTATAATCCACCGTAGTCACTGCAGTCTTCTAAGCTCCCACTCTAAAATACCATGTTGTTGAGTTAAAATCATCATTTTTCTATTTGTTGATCACTGTGAATGGTGAGAGATATTCAAATTATCTTCAACAGAAAAATTGTTTTATAGAAGGATGTAGCACCACTGTATTGCACCACTAGTTCTGCTTGTCTGATTGCCTACACA
This sequence comes from Apaloderma vittatum, assembly GCF_000703405.1. NCBI lineage: Eukaryota > Metazoa > Chordata > Aves > Trogoniformes > Trogonidae > Apaloderma > Apaloderma vittatum. Next base: position 67,888 of record NW_009697374.1, on the reverse strand, counting down.
CAATTAGAAATTTGAAAAGTTTCAAAAGATTCAATACATTCATATACAGGAAAATGTCTATACATGATGTCTGATTATTTTTCTAATTGAAAAGCAACAAAGAAAAACAAACAACCCATGCTGGAGTTTGTCCAACCTCTTTCTCCACATCTGCCAAGATGGGGCCCACCTTCTCAACCTGATGAAATAGTACTGAAAAAAATCAGTGTACCAGAGGCTCTCCAAATTCCTTATGGAATTCTCCACCAGATATACTGCTCCATAGTAAAAAAAAAAAAAAAAAAGCTGCCACATAGACCACTCTGGATTATGTTAAACACATCTTAGCTAGAAAAGACTAAGCTTAATTATAGTCAGAGCAGCCATCATTTAGAATAGTATGGACTCAACTGCAGGTTTGTGTTTCATCTCAGTCAAGCCACTTTTAAAATCTATGCCACAGGTACATTGTCTGCAAACATAGCCTGCCTATCTGTGAGGTACACATACACACTCTGTGAAGCACTTCTAAATTTTTCAGCCATTAGATTTCTACTTCCCTTCCTAAAAGAAACATTATTTTAACACAGTTACATGCAGATAGATAGATCCTGTATATCTTGATAACAAACCCAGAATTCTTTGGATATGCATTCTTCATATGATCAAAACCAACAAGCATTTAGGCAAGTAGCTATTAAATAGGACTTAAATAATGGAAAACTACACCAACAGCTATATGGGAAGATTTGCAACATTTCCTTAGAGCAAAAAATATAATCCATGCATCAATTTATATAAATATTTGGCAATTGTGGAGTGGTTATAAAAGAACTGTTCTTTAATAGATTGGCAACTTTACTGACCATCAAAAAACACTAAAGGAAAAAGCATTACCATTTAATGCTGCTTAGTCTGCTCAGATCCGCGTCTGTGTGGGTGGTTCTTGGAATATGTATTTGCAAAAATATGTTTTGGATCAGTTGAACTATAAGGATATCAATTATATCCTCTTGTGGGTTTTCCACTTTTAACATTCATTCTTACTCCCTAAAGTTCAGAAGTGCAGTACCTTTAGGCTTGATGAAATAAGCTTACTTGGTTAAGGTAATACCTGTCAGATACCTGGAAAGATGCTGCTGCTCCATCAGGGACAGATTCCCATGTCCTCATTCGTAGTGAATGGGGTGTAGCATCTGCAGCAGTCAATGGACTGCTTTTGGACTGTGATAGTATTTGGAACAAAAAGCAAAATCATAACTTGGCTTAAAAAAATTACCAAGCTGCAAAATTTCAGCATAAATACATACTCTGAAGCCCACCGTATACTTTAAAATGCTGTACCGCTTGATCGTATAGTTCTGGTTTGGCTAAAAGCAGCTCAAAATGCTCAGTTGAGACAGTCAGAAAACTTTTCTTTAAATTTAAATTTGATCTGAAGTGTGTTTTTTGGCATGTGCCTGTCTGTGGTTCTCTACCCTAATTTTTAGTTCATATATTGAACTAAATACCTAAGTGAAACACTGAACTGCCAGTTCACTGAACAGCTAGATAAGTAAAGAGCATACTAATTATAGAAGCAGCTTGATTTCAAACTACACATAGCAGCCAGTTAAGACCTGGAGCATGAAGAGTTTTATACTAAAATGCTATTTTTCAAATGAAGCACCAAATTTTTTTTCTAATCATCATCCATTTCGAAATCAGCATCGCGCAATCTCTTACTTCATAATTTTCCATGTATTTCCTCCATCCCTTGTCACTCCTTCCCTCTGCTCTCATGTGGAATTACACTAAATTCCAGGGACTAAATCCACATATCACTCTCCCTTTGTCTTCCTAATTGTTATTATTGCCTTACTGAAGACTATTTGGGTTCTGACAAGCTCATAAGCAAAGCTGGTAAGACCTAAATAAAGCTACTCTACACAACAGAAAGTTTTCTTCCTGGTTCTTGATGATTCATTTTGCACTGAGTCAAATTTAACCTGCGAGATCATCATTGTGGTTTGCCTCATCTTTTGTTTTAGAAGCTCCTTAGCAAAATTGGCATGCTTTTTCTATGGAAACTAGTAACTTTGATGGAAAAAAATCAAGACAATAACTCCCTGACTATCCACAAAAGAAAAGATTTTCAGTTGCCTACAAACCCAGAAGGAAACATTGGTAGGTGCTTTCCTCACAGACAAAACCAAAACGCCAAAAAAACCCAACAGCAAACAAAAACAATCCCCACCCTGATTATGCGAAGCTTGACATTTTGATAGAATGTCCTTCATTGCAAATCCTTCTGGTTTTCACCTTGTATCTGTCCCAAGTCATGATAGAGATTTTATTTTATAAAGAAATTAGCTGCACTAGTTATATATTAGTGAATATACTTCTATATCAAGCCACCTTTACTCATGGCTACAGGCACACCCACTGAAAATAAAAATGAAGTCTCAGGCACATAATCAGAATCTCTTACATATGTATCCAGTACAATATGCTAACGATCTGTTTGTTATCTGTTAGGTTCACAAATTCAGCACCTGTTACAGGAGAAGCAGCAGAATTCACAGTTCATTTCCTGACATCTCCAGCAAGAAACGAGGAGCTGTTCATGTGGTTGGCTTAAAGGAGTTCCAGTGCAGCCACTATGCTGAAATACACATAGTGTCTAGGTAGTTTTCAATTTTCACATACCAACACTGGCTTTTTATACTTTGGTTGAAAACACCGCATGAAAAGCATTGTTCACGTGGAATTAGAAGTGATCCTGCTCTTATTTTGAAAAAAACCCCCAACATTCTGTACAAAAAACCCCAACATTCTGTACAGGGGCCTATTAGCTCTCAGGGGATCCTTTTAAACTTATATTTACAAAGTAGCACGAACCTTGATTAGGGCTTTTACCTCTACATGCTAGAGGGAAGCATGTCAAGAACTGCACCACAACAAGATGTCTAATATACTTTTTCTGAGAACCTCTGGAATTGATTAAATATAATGTTATCTTTGTAAACTCATTCAGAAGAATACAAACACTATTCAATGGGATTCATAAAATTAAATATCTAAATATTCCAGAAATTAGTAGAAAGCATATGCAGAAGTTTAAAATATGAATAGGGGTAGAACTCAGCTTGAAGTCTAGATCCAAACTCCTCATACTTCTGAAGAAATGCAGCCTCACATCCTAATTTTGTAATTAAAGATCTGTGTACCACAGCAACAATCTAAATTTGCAATTTAAGCTGTGAACTTACAAGGAATGTCCAAGTCTTTGCCATTTAGTTCTACGTTTTCAATCAAATAAATAAATTAGTGAGGCAACGAATTTGCCTCAGTTTTCGAAGTGTTGGAATTTTGTCAGTTTTTTCTCTGCAATTTTTTTTAGTTAAACCTAATGGCTGAACTTGCAATGGGATGGAGAGGAAACAAATGACACAGGATTATAACATACCATTCAAAAACAATCTTAGAAAGTCACAGACAAGGGGAGGACTTAAAACTTCATGCAGGAAGTAGAGAAGCAAATTCCCTATTGAAAGGTGGGCTTAGGAAACTGATGTCAGCAGGCAATTGGTTTTGTTTCTATTTTATCATACTATGAAACAAACAATTTTTTTCACTGCTTTATCATGGCAGTTTGAGTGCCAAACTTAACAGTTTCATACCATTTCGCAATCAGTTTAAGATCTCTAGGATCAAAACTTTCTAATATCTTCACAGTAATTTGTATAATAATGTGAAACATTAATATAATAAACTAGCAGATTCATCTGCATGCCATAGCAAGTCCATTTAGTACTGTGTACAGCTTATTTTTCTTAGAGCTTGAAGTCTTGATTTTTTTGGTCTCCTCTGAAAAAACCATTTCAAATAGTTTTCCCAAATATTCTAATCCTCCTTTTTCTGTATTCATTTTCCTACCTTAAGTTGTGCACAGAGTAGCAATCAGTAGCACAGCCTTTATACACCAACTACATTTAAATACTATAATATGCATAAAAAATGTGGGGATTTATGTCCAGTACTGTAGAAAGAATAAACTTGTCAAGAGGCAAGGCAGGTCTTGGAATCAATATAATTAAAGAGCAAATGTCTAACAGCCACAGGCATTCAATTTGAGTTGGAGTGTCCTAGCGATCACAGCCTGCTCTTACGAAAAAGAAGCTATACACCTCTAAGCCCTCAGGAGGTCAGGAACAGAGCAGTCTCTTTTGATCTTTGTGAATGGTTTCCTTGAAATATCAGCAGAACTTGCTTTTACCTCATTTCTTTAAAACTGTAAACATCTCACACTAGTTCCATTGCTACATACAGCTAATACTCACAAAATCATCGCCATTCTCACCAAGTGCAGGGACAGAAATATTTTTTAACGATCAGCTTGTTCTACGTGACCGTTCAGAATAGTCTGAGGAGTAGAATCACACTCATCGGAGACATCCCCATGCAGTATCCTGTTTACACAATGTACTTTTAATCATTTTAGTACACTGGATTTATTTTCACATCATTCTTTACCATGAAATTTATAGTTTATAAACAACTTTAAACTATGTTTGCCCTTGACAAGGTCAAGAAGGGCACGCAAACCATCAGCCACACCTCCCAACTATAAAGTAGCTCAGATCTGTCATCTGAGTCAACCAATAAATAAAAAAGATTGATGAAAGCAGCTCTTAAACTACTTTTGAAATGCATTCTATTTTCAGAACCACTAATGGCTGGCCATTAAAAGAGAAAACAAAAGGATTTTTTTTTTCTTTTTTTTTTTGTTAGAGTTGTGTATTCAGCTGAAATTTAGAATCTGCTTAATACTTTTTCCAAGGAGAAAACAGGCTGCTGCCATGATGGAACCAACATTGTGATGAGGAGTACTGTTACATGAAGTTTGCTCAACAGCACTCTGCAGAATAGTTATAGAAAATAGGATAATTAGTCTGTGTCTTTAGAATATCTGTGGCTTTCTATTTGTCCCTTTTCCTACTGTGCAGATGAAGGAAAAGTTATCTCGTTTTGAAACTCTTCACTATTTTTCCTACAATTAAAAGGAAAACTTCATTCTGAGTTGGAAAGCACACAGAAATCGGTAGTAGCTAACTAGTAAAGCATGTTTCCAATTGCCAAGCTTCAATGGGACTTGGATAAGACTTGAGGTAGAAAGTATGTAGTACTGACAGACTACTCTGTATAAACTGTTTAAACCTCAGAGAGAAGGTTTATCCTTCCACACTCCAGACAGGCTCTTACTTATGAGTTCAGAATTCCAGATGGTACAATTACCACAAACTTCAGCCATGCACCTTTAATATGGTGGTTCAAGAGCTGCAATGAGTCAAAATTACCAAATAACTGCACAGAAAACCTATAAGCACTGGTGGGTTAATTTCAGGACTAAGCAAGTGTAATCCAGGCTGGAACTCAGTTTAGTATTCAGCAACTGTGTAAGTAAATATGCCCGGTCAAGTTAGGACACAACAACATAAAATCTGCCATACAATTGGTGCTGTGATATGGGTCTTTAACTGGGACATAACACTGTTTTCCATTCAGAGCGAAATCTCTGCTTTTATCTTTTGTGACTTGCATTACAGTGAATCTGAGCAGCTAGGGAAGAAGAAAAATGAGTGGAAAATCCTGAGTGCCCATTACAGCCCTGAACTAGAAAACGAGTTATGGCCATGAGGCAGATGCACAGTCCGATCAGCAGACTGGAGAACTATGGGGCCAGAATACGCTTAACATAAAAGGATCTTTCAGATGATGAAGCTGCCAAAGTCTGTCAAATCTCAATAGGATACCTACATATGTGAGATTTTAGAGGCTTAGAATTTGAACAAAACTCAATAGCTTTCTCACAGAATGACAAAAAAATATTAACAGCCACCAAATTCTGACTGACATTTAAACCTTAGTAAACTAAGCCTGATGCTTTCATTGCAATAGCCACGCCATTCCTGATGAACGTTTTCAAAAGAAACTTTAGGCTGAGGCAGATATCCCAAGTAGAAACTATTGACTGAAATTACTAAAATTTGGCAATATTGTAAGCAAGTAAAGACAGATTAATATAAATATTAGGCATCTTTAATGCCAATTATTTCTACCTGTATCACCTGTACATTAAGTTAACTTGGGCATTACCAAATTACAGTGCTCTTTTAATAAAATTTGGACAAAGTGCAGTACAATGAGATTATTGTCAATGCTCAGAAGACGGTCTTGTTATGGAACAGAAGACATCAATCACCATCTTTCTGTGAACGTTAACAAATTCCAGCTCTCTATCAGATCGAGACCAGGTTCGGAATGAGGACCCAAAACAGGCCTGGCGAGTCCTGTGAGCAAATCTCCCCTGCTTTCTCTTAGGTTACAATCTGGTAAATCAGTCCAGCTCAGAGGATAACACTCATTAGTGTCAAACAATGAGTGCCATTGAAACTGCTTTCACTACATTTACAGCATCTCATCTGTTACTTATTAGAGAAGAGTGTTATTATACTGCAGATATTGCTAATATTCATATATTATTTCTGGGAGAGCAGATTGGTGGCCTCCTGTAAAACAGACCTTTTCCTTTTCTCTCATCTCTGTAATGATAATAAGTATTCTAATCCATGTAAGACCCATATAACTCATTAAGATTATTTTTAAAAGATCACATTATATATTGTCATCAGTCTATGAACTGTAGTGCACACATCACTGAAACATGAAGGGAAATAGCCTGTATTTTCATTTCAGGAGTCCCTGAGAGCACCACACGGATGTAACATCAGACTGCAATTCCAACTAGTGGCATTCAGCTATACTTTCAAGTAATCTTCAAATCAAATTGTCACTTAACTCTGCCACAAGTTTATATATATATATATAGTCCATCTATGCACTGATATTACTGTGATTCACTTCAGTCCTTGAAATGTCACAACTGAAAGGGCTAATCTTTCCAACTATGGTAGGTGGTCTATTTCTAGCTGTGTCATCTTCTATCATGCAGATTCAATGGCAAAAATTCTTTCATAAGAGAAACAATGCGCTGAAAATCTTCATCTGAGACAGTAGCTGAACTGCATTGGGTCAGCTAGCACAGAGGTACTCATGGAAATCCAGTAAAACAACAGTGACAAATAAATTTCACAGACATTTTTGCACAGTGTAAATTAAGACATTTCATCACTCATATGCAAAAATCACACTAACTCAGTCTGGAACTGAGACACTTGGAGAACTCGTCTGTAGCTAACAGTGCCAAAATTACACAAAGGTTCTGTAAACTCAACACATATTGGACATACTTCAATAACCCATGACTTGAAATGTGAAGAAAATTTCAGTCAGGCTATCAGTGATTTCAAAGAAGATCACATCTGAGTTCAAATATTCTGCTATGCTATGCATCAGAAAGTATTTTTCAGTGGTGTTATACTATTTTTTTTGACGATAGTCTTTTGAAAGAGAACTTCTTATTTATTCCTATAGACACATAAGTTTTGGGTTGGATATTCAAGCTAAGAGGCTAAAATTTTAAGATGACACTTATTACACCAGATGATGGAAAGTGCTCATCCCTAACTGAAGCTTCTAGTGCATGAGAGGGAGGAATTATGAGAGGAAAACAGCAAGAGGTATTACCTGTATGCACCTCACAGGCCCAACAAAGAATTCATCTGCTCAGGAAAAAAGTTTCTATCTCCTCTTCCTTCCATGACACAATTACTTTCCCAAGGATAAACTGATGAATCATTACAGTTTTAAGGGAGTAATCCTTAGCCTGATAACAAAAAACTGAACAAAGACCTAACAGGTAAACAGTAGGGTGGGACACTAAAAGAAACCCGAGTAACAAAATCTTCCAAAAAGCAACAAATCATTTGTGTTATGCTATGCAAATCCCTTTATTAGCCACTAGGAAAAACTTAAGCTATGCAAGTAATTTCGAAATTATTACAGCCTTTTGTCCCTCAGTTCTCAATCCAACTTGTGCAAGTTTCCTGCAAATACAAATTCCTTTGGAAATGCATTTCATTTTCACATGGAAAAAAGCAGGCTTCTTTCTGAAGACAGAAACATTCCTTCCTCCCACCCACTAGTTTCATTTATTACTCCTACTCAAATGTCAGCATTCAGTTGTTTCACCTAGTTTCTTTTTTTAGCTATGTAGCAAACTGAAATCAGTTCCTTGTCAAATTGCACAGCTTGGCACAACTGTGCCAGAATTTTACTACAGGTGGGAACTCATTTATGTGATTAGACATTTTTATCATCTACAGAGACTGTTGTTTACTGAGACAGCAATGAAATACTTTATATGGAAGGAAAATAAAGCACTCATTTTTTTTACACAGGAAAAAAAAGAAAGATGTTTTTAACATTCTGTCCATGCCTGCATCTCTGTCCCTTGGAGGAATAAGGCAATGGGCACCCATTTGGGGTTCCCAAGGGACTAAAAATTGAAATAACAGGGTTTTAGGACTGGTCTGACTGAAACTAGCTAGTGCATTTATGTTCATCCTGTGCAGCCCTACAGCCATGAAGATGGTAGGCGCTTGGCTATCCACGCACAAACACAGCCTTCTCTTCCACTCCTGTAAATGTCCTCTTTCCACTCTTCTAAAAACATCTTCACCACGTCTGCACCGACCTGCCACAGCATCACTTTGAGCAGTGGCTTATGCCTGAGCAAATGTCACCAGTATCATCCACAGAAGTTGGGCCTGTTCCACAGTTCACCAAAAGCATCTTCACTCTGAACCCACTGATATTGTGCCATCATGCTAATATTAACTCACTTTTAAAGATACGGCAAAAGGAAGATCTGGATTCCCTCCTGGCTTTCAGGTTCCAAAAATGAGTAGATAGCCCCACAGAAAGAAGCTAGACTTAAAATTGTACTTGACAAGAAAGTTGGTATGGTACAATTAACAATTCTATAAAAACGTATAAACTTTATAAAATCAGAAAATTCACAACAATTTTTTCTTTGAGAAAAGAGATTATCCTTTTAAAACTTGTTCTTTCATGTACGTTTGTCCCTCCGCTCACAAACAATAACTCTAACCCACCACTCAGTAAAAATAACAAATGGTTATAATCCTCTTCTAAAATTCTAGATGAAAATCAATGCTGGCATTTAGTAACTGTTACTAAGGCCCCCTGCTGCCCTTCCACGTGATCAAAAAGTAGAAATTTCTAAATCTCAAAAAAGATTGCAGTATTTGAAAAAACTTCTGTCATGGTTGAACTAGAAAATATTATATTCCTTTATTCAATGTGAGTTATGCTTTTAATTAAAAAAAAATACTCAGGCAAGTAATCAGATGCTTCTCCAGAACAAAATTATAAAATGCTGGGCATTCGTTTGTGCATTAGTGGAAAGAAATTATTTTTAAAAATTACTAAAATAACCTCCATTTCTAATGAAAGCTGTACCATTTGCTCATTTACTAGATCTGTGATGAATGAGCTGTCACTGAAATGTGTAATATACGATCTGCCCCTCTGACCATTTCCCTTTTGTTTGAGAGAGTACCTAAATAAACGTTGTACTCGTACGAAGCACAGGGGCCTGCACAGTGTCACCAGTTGTGGCTGCAGTGGGCTCCTGCTGGAGGCACTCCAAAGCAGTGGCTCCTCTCCCGCCATCAACCTTCAGAGTACTTGCGCTTATTAAACACGACCTTTCTCAATCCAAAATTACTCAAGCACCCGACACAAAAACACAGTAGCATCATCTTAGCTGAAGGAGGAACCTCCCCAGCTCCCAGAAACAGGCTTGCCATCGTTAGAGTCACTCAGGCGGTAAAGCTTTAAGTGTCACTGTATAACTGACTAGCTATCATATCATCAGCGTGACTGTTCCCATTCCAGTGACAGCAGGAAACAAAGGGAGCATAAAACACGAGCAAAATGACTCAATAGCTGCTACACCGCTGCATCCGACTTTTCAAGTAAATCACTGCGCGCCAGCCGCTCATGCTGAAGGTCAGCTGTTCTGCAGCTTGACACACCAATCATCTGCAAAAAGGGCGGCCACAGCAAATACACAGACTTCTCATTTCCAGTCACGTACAACAGCGGGAGGGAACGACTGATGATGTTCCTTTCCCATAGATCAGCTGGGAGAAGGGGATTTCTCCTTTGTGCATTGCACAGTGGAGTAGGATTCAAGCAAGCTTCAGTGAGTGCCCTTCACAAAACAACACCAAAACTGAATGGAAATTCAGACCTTCTGATCGCATCTAGTCGAAATTCATGATTCAGTCAGAGAAACTAGTGCAATAATGCCGAGGGCTAAATTCAAGCAGGTACCAAGACTGAGCCCGTAAAATAATGAATACGCATGCAAGCCTGTATTTAAATTAGCAAATTTGCATGTGCAAATGGTCACCAGCATGCATTTACCACTTATGACTGTCTTTGGATCCTTTTGAAAAGATACCTATATTTCTCTTGATAAATACTGGCCAAAGGCCTAGGCCAGTTGGAGCTGCCTTTGCCAGAAAATGTGGACATGAAATACTTTCCAGGTGGCATTCAGTTCCTCACAGAATCAAGCCCCAAAACAGGGAGTTCTTGTTGGAGTTTCTACAGTGAAGCTACTGATGGTTATGATGATCAAATAAGCAGTGGAGCCCAAAGGCTTGTTCAGAAGCTTAAAGGAAAAGCACCGTAAACTGCAAACTTGCACAGAATAACAGCTTATTTAGCTTTCAGTAAATGAAGTGTTCTAATAGATTTTTATTTTTTTTTAATTCCTATGATGGTTAAATGCTTCCCCTATTACTAACATGTGAAATGATCTAGAGTATTAGTGTTTGCATTATGCAGTTACTTGCACAGACCTTGAAAAATACGACGGCTTCTGGCAAAATTTACTGGAGAAAAGAATTTCCAGATAGAGATTTGACTTAAGGCATTACTGTTCAATGAGGAGTGGTTTGGGCAAGATCTTATTTCCACTTTTGCCCTGCAAGAAAATAGGCAATGACTAGTAAATGAGTTGGAAATTATTACTATAATTAACATGTCTTCAAAGCAGCCGTTGGAAATTGTGCATGCGGCAACAAACTAATGAAACTCCAGTTGCACAAAAACAAAAGGTCGCAACAACCTGAGGGAAGCCATGGTAGAAGCTGTCTTAGAGAACTTTTCCCATATTGAAGGCAGACTCTGAAGAAGCCAGTGACAACGCCATCCTGCCCTGCATAGTTTCATTGTCTCGACAGCGAGTCTCCCAGTAATGAATGCCTGGTGCTGTCAGCACACATGGAGGCATTTGGAAGTCCTCGCAGAAAAAAAGAAAACAGGAGGTACAGGGGAGGGGGAGTTTAGGGTAAAGCCGGAAAAACGCAGCCAGTTAAGTATATTGGCGACACGAAGAGAGATTTGTTTGGCCAAACCTTGATTTATTGTGTAAATAATCACTCGGCCAGCGTGCACTAATTACATATGGCATGCACTGAACAATTCACTAAGAATCCTTTTCAAATGATACAGCTTAGTTCTGCACTTCAGCTTTCCTCTCTAAAGGAAGATTATATTCCTGCAGGTCTGTCAAGAGTTCTTCAATCAAATGGTTCCCTGCCTTCAAATTCTGCCTGTTTTTGCAGAACAAATGAAAAATATCTTCATACAGATTCTCCCCATTTACTTTTCTTATGAAAACAGGAATCAAATTCATATTAAAGGTTCTAACTGCATTCTTTTTAAATAAGTGGCTAAAAAGAAATAAGAGTTGGAAAAGCGCACCACAAGCATATTGTGTACAGGTTTTACACAAGCGCCCACGCACATATTTCTGCAGTGACACCCACTTTTCCACATCACTCCTAATTTGCAATGTTCTTGTTGCTGGGCCTGATCCAAATCCCCCTGCAATGAACGTAAGTTTTTCGGTTGGTTTCAGATTGCATGAGATTCAGTCGAGGCATTTGAGCTATAAAGAGCATTTTTTTTGCTGGCTTAGGAGGTGGAGGAGGATGTGAAGGGTATTTTCACAATCTTGATAACTAAGCATACAAATGATAGCTAAAATTTCAAGTTGCATTGACAAGAAAGCAAGAAGTGTCCTACTGACTCTTCGTGACATACAACGAAGTGATAGCTAATTAACCCTTAAATCCTTCTTAGAACAGCCTGAGAACAGAAATCTGCTCCTATTAAAAATACAGTTAATTCCATGATTTACTTTAGATTTCCTTACTTCCTTTTTTTTTGGGGGGGGGAGTGTGATCCTAAAATCCATTCCATTATTCCTGACATGTTATTGCTCGGGCTGTGGGGTGAATTCCATAGAGTAACATCGACATCCGTAAAAAAAACCTTTGCATCTACTAAGCAGCAACATACTTAGAAAGGGTTATTTAGCATGCGCTTATTCATCTCTTACTCTTTCTGCCTTGAAGTGAATACTTGATTTATATCCTTTTTTAAATCACCATCATTAGCAGTTAATGGTAACAAACTAACTAGGATTTATCACCCTCCCCATTTTCTGCTTTGAGTATCAAAAGAAAAAATTATGCCATCTTCAGCTTTGATTAGGAAATAGTGAGAATGCAGAGGAAGCCTACTAACAAGGCTTTCATTTTTGCCTCTCACTCTCTAGTATTTGCCAGAGTGAAAAAATATCAGGTGTGATTTTGATGCACTTCTTCCTCTTACACTTCTAGTAAGTAATTCCTGGGATCTTAGTACATTCATGAAGCTACCCTTTATTACCTACCCTGTCCATGAAAGTGATCTGCTTGCACGAAGCTCGAGTGGTATAGCCCATACAGCCAGTTCCACTGTAACAAAGAGTGTGCCATCTGTTAACTGCATTTGAAGTCTGCAGTGGGAGGTACTAAAATCTTCTTTTAAATATCTCTGGGGTCACTTTTACAGGACTGGAAAGATAAGGGAAAAATATTTCTTCCTTTGGAAATAACACCGCATGTATCTTTCCTTTATGGCAGGTCATGGGGGAAAACAAGGTATACATAAAGCAGTGGATGTTTACAAAAATAATATCACCTCTTAAATCTTTGTGATGGCTGGTACTGTGAAAAATGCCTATTTTTTTGACAAACACTTCAAAATGAAGTAACTGTTCAGTCAAAGATCTAACTTAGACAAAACTACCATTTCTGTAGTGCTGGAATGTTACATTTGCAAATAATATTTGTAAAGGCAGCAAGTACTCAAGATTCAAGTGTCAATTTTCAATCAAGTTTGTGAATAGTAAGGAAAACCATAGCTTTTTTCTGGAAAACACACACACTCTTCCAAAAACAAACTAAATCACAACAAAATCAAACCCCATCACATCCTTTGTAAGTTATTTGATCATTTTACTAGTTATTTTATTTTAGGAAAAGATTTAGATAATATATTTCAATTACATTGTAAACTCTAGAAAGCACTCTGAAGAAAAAGTTACATGACTGTTTTGAAAACTATTGCTTGATGATTTAAGATAAACCAGCCCTCATTGTTTTCCAAAGAAGTTTTCTTCCCGCACTGGTAAATCCAAAGACACCCACTAAAGCAGATCTCCTAAGAAAATCCACTAATACCTAACATCTTTCTTTCCCCTCTTGCTATTTTATAAAGCAGTTTATTTGTTGCTGTTGTTTTTTAGAAAATGCACATTTTTCTTCATCTCAGAAATGAACCAGGTCTGACATCTAGATCCCTGATCTCTCCTACTCACAGTAGTCTCTATAGATAATAATGGGATGAAATATACCTTAATTCTTCCTACATCACATTCTGCTCTCATACAGCAAAAGGTCCCTATGCTGAAAAGCTTTGCTGAAAGAACAAGTCCCCAGACAACTTCCTCAGCTAGTCTGCTAAGGGTCCTTTAGCCTCAAATAAGTCAAAAAGAAGACTTTCATGACTGCAATATTAGTACTATAAAAACAATCCAAGCGTGTTCATACCCTTCTCATAACCCATTAATCTGCTTTTCTTTCATTCAGCTTTGTTGAAAGATACAGACTGCATTTTATATCACTTTTTCATAAAATGTCATAATTCAAGGTTGAGTTTTAACTCGGTGTTTCAGAGCTTGGGCTAGTTGAGAAACTTTCACGCATCTGTAACTGTTAACTACGTGGCTGCTAAAGCAAGGAGGAGTTTGATTCATGTTATAACAGATGCCTTTTCAGATTTCCTTAATTCCAGGAGAGAAATTGAACACTGCCAGCAGCTTACAGCCTTATTGGGCAATATTGTAATTTGGACTGTTGTCCTCCACTGAAAAAAGATTACACATTTTATGACAATCTCCATTAAAAACCTCTGGAACACTACTATGGTATTTAAGAGGCATGAAACCTTTTGGTAAGTAACAGTTGAGTAACTATTTAGGAAAAACACTACAGGTTACCTAGCATTTCAAGAACAAAAAAACCCAGGGTTGATGGTGTTACCTTGACAGGAATGGGATATCCATCTGAAAGAATTCCCTACAGGCACAAGCTATGAACCTAAATGCCAAGTGATTACCCTACTTTACCAAGATATTTAAGGAAATCGTTAACAAGCAATTATAACAGATGATCACTGCGCTTGAGGAAGCCAGTGGTTTTAGAGCATGTTTAAAATCTACACAGAAAACTCATCAAAGTTATTTTTCTCAATCCAACCACAAGATACACCATATTGTTGTATTTTGTATCTAGTAGTGCAGAGTGCATGGGAGAGGAATAGGAGCATGACTCCTCATCTCCTGTAGCCTGCAGGCTACTGCAATGGCTGGAGGGTTTCTCTATTGTTCCACACCATGAGAAAGCTTTCATTTCCATGCTCCAGCAGGTTTGAACAAGTCGTGCTTCTGTACCTAAGAGGATGTTTTACCTTAAACCGTGGAGGCAAATCTTCAGGTACGTTACACTGAGATTTGCAGTTTGTCAACCAAGGAGTTGATTCATTAATGTCATCTGATTATAACGTTCTTGTAAACATGAAAAAAACCCACAAAAAACCCACTAGGAAGCCCTGTAAGATATCCTTATCTAAAAATCATTTATTTCTACATAAGGATTGTTTTCTTTTAATGTCTCTGGGAGCAAAAACGGGGAGGGGGGGGAAGAAAAAAAAGGGCAAACTAGTAAGACAATCAAGGGGGAAAAAAGTGTATCTACTGTTTCGTCATACTTTATAAAGTGCTTATAGCACAGGTCAACTCAGAGGTGCACACAGAGATCCCTGTGAATCATGCAGAGTTATCTGTTTTTAAAGCTATTGGGGAATACAGAAATATCTTGTATGTTTCTATCTGGCATTGTGATTAGAAATGCCATCTAGAGGGGTAATGCAGAAACATGCTGTCAAAGAATAAACAGCATCTTTATGCAAGGCAATTAATTCTCCAAATGCAGTCCAATCTATGAATGACTAGTAAACAAATGAGATAACTGCCAATATAAATATTTATTTGGGATCAGAAGCAGCTTCAAAACAAGCAAAAGTTTGTCTCGAGCAGTTAGTGTGCACACTCTGCAGAGAAGGAGCATGAATAGCTCTAAGCAAACGCTCAGTGGAGTTCTTCATGTGAATTCCACATATATAGGAACACTTTAAATGCTGCAGTGTTATTAACAATTCAACGAATTGATCAGCCTGACCTTTTTTTAATTCCCCCAGTGACATTTAGTATAAGCTGCTATTAAACCAAATAAAACCCAGAGAGCTGTTTGATCCACAGTACTTATACTAGAAGATCCACTAAACAACATGAAGATAATAGTGCACATAGAGAGAATGTAAACATTTACTAGCTAGCAGCTACATCCATTTGACGTTTTACAAATCTTAACATTTTTAAAAGGCTTTATTCTAAAAGGGGAACATCTGAGGAAATAATTAAATATTCTCAGTTTATGGGAATTAGTTAACATTTTCATTAGAAAAATATCACTGTAATTTTGAAACTGTAAATTGAAAAAAGAGAAAATAATGATACTTCCTCTGTTTGTTCAAGTACAATTAAATTGCTTGAACAGAAGGAGTAAATGTAACTACTGAATATGACATACTGAAATGTTGAAATGTAGGCTTTTGAAAGGACAAAAGCTGGCCTATGAATACGAGTTCGTTATGTTCTTTTTTGTCCATCTGATGTATTCAAGCAATATAAGATGCACTCCAACTATGGAATAGCAGTTAGCCCTCACCCTAAACATTACTGAAACGAACCTTTGGCTGAAGCATCAAGAACCAGAAAAAAGCAAAAATTTTCAACTAGCCAGTACTTAGTCCCTGTGGTCAGAGTGCACTGACTGGATGACGACTCTGAAGCTTAATGTACCACTGGATGGTCACATTCAGTAAGAAGTTATGCAAGTTACAGAGACATATCATTAAAGAGCCTGATACTGCAAGGTGCTGAGTCTACTGGGAGTGCAGAACGTACTGTACCTGCCATGGCTGAGGTCAAACCCCCTAATTATTTCCACAGCCACTGAAACAACTCTACTGAATCTCTTGGACATATCACACTTGCAGAGGAACACGCTTGTGCCACAAAATTTGCATGCAGTATCAGAGTAAATTGCCATTGGAGAGGGATAAAGTTTGCTAGCTCAAATATGGTACTTCTCATATTCCTTTCAAGCATTTATTATTATTTGTAAATAAGATCCAGATGTTATCTTGAATCTACCTACTTCTTGCAGTCCTAGTCTCACTTCGAAGCTTTCCTCCTCAGAATACTTGAAAGAGAAGATAATTATCACAGAAGATTAGAAAAAATTATGCCCTTTCAAAAGGAATTGGAACTTTGAAACAGACTTTCTTATGATGAGAGACTTCGAAGTAAGGGCCATGTCTATCTGCCACACCTGGTGCTATCTGCTATGCCTGATAATTCAGTTATTTATTGCTGACACAATATACAACCTCTGCTTTCCTACATTAGGATTCTGAAGCCTCCAGAAAAAGAGCAAAACAGAAACATGCAATAAAATGCATGACATTCACAGTTTTTATCCTAAGAGAACCAAAAACCAGAGAGGCTTAATTTTTCCTCATTGGTTAAACAGCTGAAATTTTACAGCCTGTACCTATAAAATTAGTGCCTAAGTGTCAGTTAGCTCAGTCAGTTAGAGCGTGGTGCTGATAACATCAAGGTCGTGGGTTTGATCCCTGCTCGGTCACCATGTGTGGCCTGATGTAGTTGAGAGGCATCCCTGCCCATGACAGGGAGGCTGGATTAAATGATCTCTAAGGTCCCTTCCAGCCTAGGCCATTCTAGGATTCTAAGTGGCAAAAGTTTTGCCATTCTCTATAGCAAAAACTTCAAATTGCGATTTGCGATCACAAACCCCAAAAATTATCACAACAAGGAAAACACACCAAAACCTACTTTGGAATCAGCAGATATTCTACTGTGGATTGAATCTCGCAGTGTTGGCTGACACTGAACCTGACCTTACAACATATCTGCAGCACATATCTGCACCTTGGCTTGTTACAGCCTGTTCCATTCAGTGTACTGACAGCTCCCAAGTGACTGATAGGAGAGATAGGTGTCCTTGGTAAACATTTGGCAGAGTTTAAGAATCTAAAGGAATACTTTAGGCCAAAAAAAAAAAGTTCATTAAATCTTTTTTAGCTGTTAGACTAACTGAACTCACAAAATACTTCCATTCAATAAAACTCCTGTGATTTTGTTAACAGTTGTGAGATGCAACTATAAACAATTTGGAAAGGAACAAATGCTTTCATTCTGCCCTCAGGAGCTGTGAGCCATTGTGGTGGTTATTTTCAAATATAAATCCAAGAAATTACTGTTACGAAGAACAAAGGATTGGTATGCACTTTTGATAGAAAAATCCATTTACCCTTGTTTTTAAACAGAACATTAATGTAGAGGCAGGAAGGTTGTACAGCAATATCAAACTCCTCATGAACATAAAGTGACTTCATAACATTCATAAAATTTCTTGACGAGGGTTAACAAGTAACAACCTTTCAAGCTTAGCAGGAAAACTCTACTGTAAACTTTTCCTTCATCAGAACATGAAGAACACATTGTCCAAAAGCAAGAGCTTAATGACATTTGGTTAATGAATTTTAGTAACAAAAATGTTTTGGAAGTCAGAGGTTTAAAACACTAAGCAGAATTATCACAAGTTTATAATAAATATACCAGAGGAGTTAAAGGTTTGTTCTTATGTTACAAAAACTCCTTCTTTCAAGGTAAAGTATATTTCCTTTTTTTTTTTTCAACCTATCTGCTGTTCAGAAAGACAATTCCTCCTTATATTTTTAAAAAGTTTTCTTGTAAAGTGGGAAAACAAAATAGTTTTGGAACAGCCTATTCCACACAGAAATACATAGAACATTGCTCACATGTTCTTTGCATTTATCAGCTTTAGGCATACACTGAGCAGAGCTAGGGAGAAGGAAGGCTTATTTACACGTTGCATGATGCACTGTGTTGATTTCTGTCTTTTATTTAAAACTACAATGTTATTTTATTCTAAAGCTTTCATTTCAGTAAAATTAGGCATGTTGAAAGTCATCATGAAACTGTGGCTGTCTAGGAAATAAATGATTAGGTATATATTTCTTTACGTACTCATAGTGTACCTATGTTACATTACAGTGCATGAGGGTAACTATTCCTCCTACCTGTAAGTGATGTTAATCTAATACTGTGAAATTATTATATAGTATGCCTAATAAAGAAAGTTCTAACAAAACCACAAATGGTAAATCCTGACCAAAGTCCTGAGGTGGAATGGAAAAGGAACGTCTCGGGGCTCTCCTCTAGCATAGCAGAAAAAGATATCAAAAATTTCCTCAACAGTATTTTAATAAACTACTTCTGTGATGTTCAAGGAAAAAGCACATGGTCAGAGAGACTCCCTATTTCATCTGCTTCTAAAAAAAAAAAACAACGACAAAAACCCAAACCATTTAAAATGTATGTTTAATGACTTGGGTTTTTTATTATATTGATGTCTTTAAAACCTTAAAACCCACCCCATGGCTAACATAACCCCTTCAGAAGTACCTGAAGGCTGTAGTGTTGTTTTTAAAGAGGAAATAGGAAACTCCACATCAAGTAGAGCACATGCCACTACAAAGAGGTTCCTATTTATTGTTATCTCTGAGAACAGACACATAAATTTTACTAGTGTTATATGACAGCAGTGTTATCACTTAGCTGTATTGCTGGGCAAGCTACAAATCTGAAGTTTTTCAGTCTGGATAATGACCGGCCTCTGAAATAATGAGGAGTAATAGTTGGATGACAACCATTGTGCAAGTTCAAACAGTGAATAGAAACTTGTACGACCCACAAGAGAGGAAGAATCAGACTCACACCTGGTCTCAAATTTGCTCTTGAATTGGAGATTTGCACTCACTTACAGCAGGTCTAGAGGCTAAATTTGCAAATCCCTCCCCATTGGGAGAAAACTATCATTCTGTGTTTCTTATCTGCCTCTCAATAGTATTTTCTCCCTTTAAAACTGGTTCCTAAAATGTAAAGAGAAGTTAAAGCACCAGTGCTATCCTTTATTATAGTCTCCACAGTTCTGAAACAGAACTCGTACCTCTCCTTAGAACGCAGTTTGGAAATACAGCTGGAAGTGAAATAAAGATGTAAACAAAAAATGAGCTCAGAAGAGGGTTTAGGAACTGAATTTTGTGCTCTAGGAAAAAAAAACAAACAAGTTTTAAAAAAGCACAGACAGCCACAGTGCTGTATAGCACAGTGCTATATTGAAATTCCATTATACTGGGAAAGTAGGAGACTAGAGTTCATTCCAGTGTTAATGGAAATTGAAGAGCTAAGTCTATCAAGAGACATGAATGCAGCAGTTTTTCTGTTGTTTATTCTTTTCTCAGAATTTCTCCTAACAGAATATGTTTTGCATATGAAGCGATGAGGAAGGTAGGGTCTTCCTAATTCTTTCTCACATTAGAAATGTTCTGCAATCTATCTAATAGTGTTAACTTCAAACACAACAAAAATTGTAGTGAATCTTCTTCTATGTACTTACTTATATTGGAGGTTTGGGGGGGTTAGTTGTTATAATTTCTCTCTCCTCCAGTGAAGGAGGAACAGGAAAGAAGGGAACATCTAGAAAAGTAAATATCTGTTTAAAATTATTTGGGGTTTAATGTATTTGAGAGAAACTGAAAAAAAAGCCCAAATCTCAAACAAAAAAAAATACATCTTCAATGTTTCCAGAGTATTTCTTAAAGCTATGTAAAAGCCATTCTCCAGAAGAAATTCACTTGAGAGAGACAAATCAGATGTACCAACTAATGAAAAACTTGAGGAAAGCATTAATTTTCACATAAATTAAATATGTTAATTAACTATTGTAATATACAGAAGTTTTGCCAGAATTGTGTTGTTTTACGTTACCTCTAATAATGAAGTTACTCATGAAAGGCAAGCTTCATAAGTTTCAAACATACATGCACCCATATAGTTCTATTAAACTGTCTGAGAATATGTATGTCAGTGAAGTTTCTTCTGTGCTGATATTAGTAGTATTCTAACCTAGTAATATCTTACAGTATTATGAAGATACTATTCTGAATTTTATTTTAATAAGAATGTAACTGCATTGAGATGAACAGATGTATTCCCAATATTTCCTAGTTTCCTGTAACTTGTCAAAAGCCTGTTCTCAGGATTTTAATTTTCAGTCTCTTTGTGGGGGAAGCAAGACATATCTAGTCATACTAAATGCTTATCGGTCAACTATTTCTGAACTTACTAGGCAGTTTAATCAACTTTGCCAGAAGCACGGTACTTACAGATTTGATGAAAACAGGAAATCAATCAGAAATTAAAAGGCCATGCTATTACCTTTGTACTAACTGGAAAGATAATTTTTCCTTGAGCACAAAAGTAGTATAACAATAATATAAAGCTACATCAGGAAAATAAGCTAACATTCATTTCTTAAGCTGTTTATAGACAGTTACCTTAGATTCTGCCCAATGGTAGTGGGCAAGTACACAACCTATTTAGAATCCAATTACTTTTGGAAAAATGTCCAAGCAGTAATCAAGAGTGATCCACCTCAGAGAAGACTGATATGTAGGTAGCTGACAGACTAAGATATCTCATTTGTTGTGGGTGTACCCATTAAGATTTTCCTTGCATTTTATAAATTAATATGACAAGAACAAACAGAATGGACAGAACAGTAAATAAAAGAATGAAAAAGTTTCAGGTGATGTTAAAATACGTTTGGAGAAAGTCAGATTTCTACAAGGAATCCTGTCCTCTGTTTCACAGCAATAACAGAGAAATTATCTCCCAGTACTTTTTCCCATATTTTTACAAGTCATTCACTAATTTTCTAAAAAACGTTTGTCTTACAGCATCATTGGTATTTAGTCCACATCCTAAGACAGTTGTATCCACTTTTTGTTACAGAACCTAGCCTACAATCCTCTCCCCACCTCAATTCTGTCCCCGGAATCTCTAGGAAGAATTTAGCTGTTGCATAAAAAAAACAACCAAGCAAAACTCAATAATTTTTAAAATTGGATTTTCTATTCCACAATCCTATGCTCACAAATTACACAGGTTTAGGTTTAGGTGTGCATAGCCTATACATTTGTATAGCCCTAGGTCTAAGCTTTTCCTACAGTGTTCAGTAAAACAATGACAGTGGTTACATAATGGCCTGACTCAAGTGACAGGGTCAGAACTTGGATCCAGTATAAAGAGACACTTTTGGTATATACATTGGGAAGCTCACAGCAGCTGTTCCACCTCATGTGGATTCCCACATACCTCAGAAACAGGATGAAAATGGTTTTAAATTCATAATGCAGATATAGCAGCATACATTTTACAGAAACAATTATAAACCAAACATAAACTCTTCCTGTGTATTCCTGTATAACACAGGTAACGTAAAATGAACAGCTAACCTAAGGTTTTAACTGTTTATCTTAACTTCATGGTGATCATGAGGTTTTCTAACAGTTCATTATAAATATATATGGGGTTCAATTTATTTTTCTTTAAATAGCCATCCTACAAAGGAGTCATTTACTACTATCATCTTGAGAGAATACCATTTATGTAAATCTTGTCTTGATAGGTTCACTAGATCAGCACATTTTTCTGTAACATCCAGAGTGTTTGACTTGCTATTATCTTACACATGTCATTAAAACAAAGTTTTGTGTCAACTTCAGACTTTCTGCTGATTTTTCTTAGAGACAATGCCATGTAAAACTTTGTATCTTTTTGATCCTGTCCTCCTATGATGAAATAGGCTAACAGAAAATGAAATCTTTGCTTTATTTATTTAATTTGATAGACAGTACAGTTTTCAGAAGTTATAAGAGTTCAAAATGGCAATTTAATGCAGAAATTCCTTAAACCACTTTTATTTGTCCTTTCTGCTTTTTTGTCTAGAGAAGCAAAGGTAGCTCAGCAGATTAGTGCACTTGAGTTACAAGTGTATTTTCTGGGCCCTACATCAGGGGCAAATAGCATAGGGATTCAAACACCAGGAAGTAAAACTTTTTGCTATTGATTCACAATGCTTATTTGTAGATTTACTACCCAAGAAAAACAATCGATGCTACTGTATGTCATGATTTCTGAAGCATTTCTGTCTTAAGAGAACACAAAGATGTAACTTTTAACCTGAGAAAGTAACTATTTCATTGTATATTGGCTTTTACTCCAGTAAATAAAAACTGTACATCATTTTTAATTTAGTTGTATATCATGCAGTGTAGAAGTCATAAACACACTCCTTTTGACTGGAAAGGGCAAGGATAGGACAAAAATATATAACTTCATGAGAACTTAACTGCAGTGAAACATAACTATTCCCCATGAAATCCTCTAATTTGTATAGGTCTTGAAAGAATGAAGAACAAATCAGAATTTGAGAGAAGATTAAAATGTATTTTACCTCAAGCAAAAGCCCAAGAGGAAGTACTCAATAATATTACATGCTAACATAATCTAAACATACTGCAGAACAAGCCACACGCTTTGCCTAATGAGAAGAAACTCTTATTCTGCACAGTTCAAGTATTTTTTCGCATTTGGTAAAAGGCAAAAGGAATACCACTGAGTTTCAGTAACTGTTCTGAATATCCTTCTAGAAAGGAATTCCATTTGTAAACCCACCAATTTCAAAAAGTAATGGCAACGAGTGACATACTGCCGAGAGGAAACACCCCTGAATCAGTACACTTTCATAATGCACGCCTGACAATTGTGAGAAAATAAAGTGAGGAGTTCTCTGGATCATTTATGTTTTCTTTTAGATATTTTTAGAATATTTCCAGAAGGGAATCTCCAGAAGTTTTTTAAAAACAGAAATTCTGACTTGTTACCAGTTTATTCTAAGCTAGTCAGCCAGTCACTCACCCAGGAAGACTCGATTCCTGAAGGCATTGATAACAAGTTGAAGACCAAATATAATTAATGACACTTGCTCCAAGTCTTTATCAACTCTTAGTAAATAAACCTTCTTTTGATTTTTTGAGGAAGATAAATTTCATCTAAAGGCTGAAGAAAATATGTCTTACAATTATACTTGCCATGTCTAGCTTTATTATGTCTGTCTTTTGGGTGAAGGTTATAAAAACAAAAATTGAACTGAAAAAGCTCCGTCTTTCTTGCTTGCTTTATCAGTTTATTGGTTGCTCAATATTTTTTTAAGCACTATTCACTTAATGAGGAAAGAGTAATATGTTCTGGCTATGTATTTCCAATCCAAAAAGTATAAAAAAAATGTGTGGTGACTCCAATGCTTCCTACTTACTCATCTGATTAGAAATAAACCTTTATGAAGGTAATTTCTATCTCTTACCATCTTTCGTTCTCTTTAGACACGTAAGGTGTCTGACTCTCTTCTCTCTTTCCTCAGCAGTGATTTTGTAATTGAGCTCAATAAGATTAGGATTTCCCTTCTCACATTCTTTGTAAAAGGACAATACAGCCTCCAGATAGAATACTCTCAGTGCTTCCACTGTTTCTGACTCAGTAACTTTTTTCTCCCTCAGTCACAAATAGCAAAGCTTTGTTGTATAGTATCAAACGGGGGTGGAGAGGGAACCTCCACTAGAGAGAAGGGAAAAGCCACTTCCTGAGGAAATCTCATCTTTGTTTTCCTTTCATCCCTAGAAAATATCATAAAGGCACAACAGAATAAAAACCAGAATCAGCTCTATAGCGACATCTGGTTAGCTCAGTCGGTTAGAGAGTGGTGCTGATAATGCCAAGGTCACCAGTTCGATCTCCGTTGGGTCCTCATGTGTTGCCTGATCTAGTTGAGAGGAGTCGGTGCCCATGACAGGGAGGTGTGATTAAATGATCTCTAAGGTCCCTTCCAGCCTGTGCCATTCTATGATTCTATGATCTGTTCCTCACATGACTGTAGATGTTAACCACTCACGTGGCTGGATACATTACATGACTGTGTTAATAGTACATGCTTATTCTTTTCTGAATTCCTGGCTTCAGCTTTGGGGATTTCCATGTTTTATTTCCAGTTATTGATTCCAAGGGTTCACTTACTTTTTCCATTAGCATTTTGAATGTTGAATGAGTGTGTTCAGTAAAGATATGGAGTATCAGAATTGTTTTTGTGTTATTATTTTAGGTACATTATATTTGTCAATACTCTTGACTTAGATGATGGTTACATCACATTTTACGACAAATTAATGCAGAACACCATGAAATGCCAAAAGGCTCACATACTTTTTCTTGCAACTGTGTGTTTGCTTTCTTTTGGTGTTTCTTCCATTATTTGTCTGAAATCATGAATGAACAGACACTGCCTGACAAACTTGTTGAGACAAATGCTGCTTTAACAGAGTTGAAGGTAAATCTCCCTGCTGTCCCTAATTTACTGTCAAACCAGTTGTTTCACACCAGTGAAAAAAAAAATCTTCAGAAGGCATTGATTTACAATATCTTAAATAATACTACTCTTCTATATATGAAATCACTGTAATTTAGGATGTCTATGCATCCAGAAAATCACGTTTATATGACAAATATCAAGATTTTCCTGTTAAAAGGTATTGCTTCTATTTGATTCCTTTTCTCCTCTGGAGCTAATACAAACCATGTTACACTTGGTTTGTTTTCTACTTCCCTGAAAAGCTGTTCTTGTTCTCACTTCAAATGACAAATCAGTTTTGGGGAGTTCAGACGATATTGTAGAAAGCTGAGAGTCTTGATCAAACCTTGTATAATATAGATTAATTCATGATTAAGAACTGCTTAGAAAGAGGTTCCAGAGTAGAAATTTCAATTCACTA
The DNA here is from genome assembly GCF_000703405.1 of Apaloderma vittatum. Lineage (NCBI taxonomy): Eukaryota > Metazoa > Chordata > Aves > Trogoniformes > Trogonidae > Apaloderma > Apaloderma vittatum. The sequence goes on along the minus strand of NW_009697374.1, from coordinate 42,640 downwards.
TGAGAGGATGCACTCTCTATGCCCTCTATATGTGTTCCTTCTACCAACTTTATCTCCCAAGCCTAAGCAGCAGCAATAATTACAATTATTCCACATTCCTAGACACCAGACAATTTGGTTCATGACAACATGGTCATCAGAATTTTAATTCAGACCACGTTCTCTCAAGATTATGAGCAAGATCTTTAACTACAACAAAATAAAATGGATGTCAAAGAGGAGGAAAATATATGCATCAGTTTCATGGGATGGACCTCATCTGACATAGGTGTTTCTGTGACCTAGAAGTAGGAGAAAGCTCTAAGAAAAAAAAAGAAATATAGTAGTCAGACACCTTTATCAGCTTTCCTATTGCCAGTTTATACAGCTGTTCAGCTCATTCCTATGAATTCTGTTTGGCTTCTTCATTTTCCCCATGCTTTCTCCAGGAAGTTTAGGCATGCATTTGCCCTACTAGAAGCCAAGACATGAACAGCATGCTCACCGTTGTGGTCTGAACCCCACAACAGCTACTTCACCACCACCTGGGAACTCTGTAAAAAGGCTCAATTTCAGCAACTGTTCAGACAGAGAAGAGATTTCCATATAAAAAGGGCCTATGAAATAGACAGAATTACACTTCCCAATTTGGAAAAGCATTGGATTCTCTTATGCATTTTAATGCCAGCACAGTTCATTCAGGTCAGAACTTTGTGTAATAAAGATGCCTACTAACAGCAATACATTTTATTTTCACGAGAAGCACTCAGAGGTGCAATTTTTTTCTTCTCCTTTTTTACCCTCCATTTACAACTGTGAACTTTTTTACTGAATGTTCCACAGAAAAAAGAATAAATTTATGAGTGAGAAAGGGAACTTTTGCCTTTAGAGAATTCTGGGTCAATCACAGGAGTGTGAGCAACCCCTTGCTCTTATTCTGACTTAGGCTGTTGAAGTATTTGACCTCCTCAGTCAGTATGATTCAACTCTGAGTTTTCCTGACTGTACCTAGTTTATACAGGAGTAAGTTAAACATTTTTAATGTTTTTATAATAAACAGTCTTTGGAAATAATTGTTACTGTCTTTCTGAGGGGCTCTTGGCCACTCTAACACAAAACATTAGTGCCAGGTATTCTATATGTGAGATTTAACCTTGCACTCCTCAACTTAGTGAGAGATTCACAGTAAAATATTTCTTTCTTGAAGGCACTGTATCTGCCATAGGAACATATTGTAACTGTCAGTTGTAAACCACTGACACCAGATTTAACCTCCTACGCAAATACATATTGCAACTGCTGTTTCACCAGACAAGACATAACTATCAAGCTAGCAAGAGAAAAACATTTAGTCTCTTAATTGCTTTCTGTACAAACTGTATAATTGAAGTTTTGTTCTGTAATTTGGTAATGAAAACAAACAAAACTATTTGTAATCCGGAAAACCAAACAGAATAAAATCAAAGGAGGAATGACGGAAATAAGGGAGAAGAAGGGAGGGAGGGGGGAAGGCAGTGTTTTAATGTATTTAATTCCTGATGATATTCAGCCATAAGCTCAGTTCAGCCTGTTCTGGAAAGAGCACGATAACCAGCACTCGCAATCAGTATTTTTGTAAGACGCAGCACAAATCTCTAAGGCCATGAAAATCTCCCAACACACTTCGAATTCTCCTCCTCTCCTTACTGCAGTCACTAAGAGCACTCAAAAGTCGATTCAGGATCTAAAAGCCAGAGCCAGCCTTTAGACATGCAAAAAAACATCATTAAGATCAGCAGCAGATCCACCTGAGGTGGGATGGTGCTGGAGAACACCCTTGCTAGCAGAGGGCTCGGAGAAATAACATCACAGCACCCAACGAATTTTAAACGAGTCTCTAAAAGGCCCAGTCACAGAGAGAGATGATCTCCCAAAGCCTGCACTGCAGCCCAGACCTAGATCAGCCAGCAGCCCCCAGCCACAGCTCACACCATTTCCAAAACGAGGCCTTCAGCCTCACCGCAGTGAAGGTGGCAGCAACACTACCACCACCTGCCTTGGAAAACCACTTTTTCTTTGCCCCCACGATGACGTATTGCAGCACACAGCCTATTTAACTGCTTCCAGACTAATGTTCCTCTTCAATTTCTACATAATTTCAGCAATTTCACTGCTAAAGCAGCACGTTAATGCTCTTTTCAGGAGTAAAGGGAGCAAAATGGAGAAACTCACATTGCAGCAAAGAGAAAACAAAATTAATTGAACTGAAATGAGTCCATTTTAAAAATCACCAGTGGGCAATGATCAGTTTTACTGGTATGAAACTGGAACCGTGCTTCCAAAGCTGAGTAAGCGCTAAGCACATTTACACAAGTGAAGTGCAACCATATGTGACTTCAAACAAACTGTGCTCATTATGACAGAAAATTTCATACTTTATTGTTTAGAAAATATGACTTAATTTTTTTCACAAGGAAAACTGTTACCACTAGGGGCAGGAAAAGGAGAGAAGGAACAAGATGTGTTCTTTAAATGGAAACTTTCAGGTTCATTTTTACCTCTTATGTTACCTGAGTAATAAGAATATGACAATAATTGTAAAACAAATTACTTAGCTGGCTTTACTCTTCATTATGTGCTTCTCTGTATAACATAGTTTGCAATCATAATTTAACAGTTGAAAATTTGGTAAATGTTATCTTTATATAAGGGCAAACACTGGTAAAACTGGAATGGATATGAATGCTATCCCTCTGCCCATTCTCTTTTTACTTTGATCTTTTCACACAGAATCACACAGAATGTTAGGGGTTGGAAGGGACCTCAAAAGATCATCTAGTCCAGCCCCCCTACCAGAGCAGGATCACCTACAGTAGGTCACACAGGAACGCATCCAGGCGAGTTTTGAATGTCTCCGGAGAAGGAGACTCCACAACCTCCCTGGACAGCCTGTGCCAGGGCTCCATCACCCTAACTGTTTTTGTGGAACCTCCTGTGCTCCAGCTTGCACCCATTGCCCCTTGTCCTGTCATTGGACATCGCTAAAAAGAGCCTGGCTCCGTCCTCCTGACACTCCCCCTTGGCATATTTATAAACATTAATGAGGTCACCCATCAGCCTCCTCTTCTCCAAGCTAAAGAGACCCAGCTCCTTCAGCTTTTCCTCACAAGGGAGATGTTCCACTCCCTTCATCATCTTTGTGGCTCTAGTTCCTTATCCTTCTTAAATTGAGGGGCCCAGAACTGGACACAATATTCCCGATGTGGTCTCAACAGGGCAGAGTAGAGAGGAAGTAGAACCTCTCGTGACCTACTAACCACCCCCCTCCTAATACACCCCAGGATGCCATTGGCCTTCTTGGCCACAAGGGCACATTGCTGGCTAATGGTCATCTTGCTGTCCACTAGAACCCCCAGGTCTCTCTGCTCTACAGTGCTCTCCACCAGGTAAGTCCCCAGCCTATGCTGGCATATGGGGTTGTTCTTTCCCAGATGCAAGACTCTACACTTGCCCGTGCTGTATTTCATAAAATTTCTCTCTACCCAACTCTCCAGCCTGTCTAGGTCTCGCTGAATGGCAGCACAGCCCTCTGGTGTGCCAGGCACTCCTCCGAATTTTGTGTCACCAGTAAACTTGCCGACGGTGCACTCTAACCCCTCATCCAGGTCCCTGTTAAATATATCGAACAGCCCTGGCCCCAGTACCAACTCCTGAGGGACTCCACTAGATCAGGACTTCAACTAGACTCTGCCCCATTGACCACAACTCTCTGATTTCTTCCCTTCAATCAGTTTACAATCCACCTAACTACCTAATCATCCAGATCACGCTTCCTCAGTTTAGCTACGAGGATGCTGTGGGAGATGGTGTCAAAAGCTTTACTGAAATCCAGACAAACCACATCCACTGCACTGCCATCATTTATCCATCTGGTTATGTCCTCGTAACCAACCTCAGGTTGGTCAAATATGACTTCCCCTTGGAAAACCCATGCTTACTGCTCCTAACAACCCTCTTATCCTTCATATGCCCAGAGACAGCACTGAGGATAAGTTGTTCCATCACCTTTCCAGGGATGGAAGTGAGGCCAACTGGTCTGTAGTTACCCAGGTCCTCCTTCTTGCTCTTTTTCAAGACTGGAATGACATTTGCTTTCCTCCAGGCCTCAGGCACCTCTCCTGTTCCCCATGACTTACCAAAGATGATAGAAAGTGGCCTAGCAATGACTTCCTCCAGCTCCCTCAGCATCCACAGGCACATCCCATCAGGGCCTGTGGGTTTACGTATGTTCAGATTGCCTAACTGATCCCTAACCCAGCCCTCATCAACCAAGTCAAACTCCTCCTTTATCCTGACTTTCTCTGGGGCCTCAGGGCTCTGGGGCTCCTGGGGACAATCTACAGCAGTAAAAACAGAGGCAAAGAAGGCATTCAGGAACTCTGCCTTTTCTGTATCCTCTGTCACCAGTGCACTCATCTCATTCAGTAGTGGGATTATATTGCCTCTAGTGTTAGTTTTGTCTGCAATGTATTTGAAGAAGCCCTTTCTGTTGTCCTTGACCTCCCTTGCAAGGTTTAATTCCAAGGAGGCCTCAGTTTTCCTAATTCCCTCCCTACATCCTCTGACCACAGTCTTATATTCCACCCAAGTGGCCAGTCCCTCCTTCCATGACCTATAGACTCCCTTCTTCCACTTGAGTTTGCCCAGCAGTTCCCTGTTTTTCTTATTATGAACCTGCTTAAGCCTTGTTTGTTAAGAAATATAAAATAATGAAAACTTAAAGTACACCATCTTTTAGAGAGCAATACAATACCAAATAGTACCTTATTGTTCCAGTGGTCTCACTGGTGTCAGCACTGACCTCATAGAAGCAGGGAACAGCCTCAGCAGAAGACCTGAGGGGAAGAAAAAAAAAAAAAAAAGGTTGGTCAGAGCATGCAATAAACTTAAAACCTATAGTATCAAAAAATGGAACTGGAAGTCCCCTTAGTATATATGTAAAATAAATAGTGAAATCGAGTGTTATCTGGACTCTCCAACACTACTACACATTAGAGAGCAGAAAATTTATCGCCTTGGGTCCACAAGTGCAAAACATTAAATTATCACAAATGCAGGAGAGACAAGTTTGAAAATAAGTCTTTTATTTTTGTTTGTTTGTTTGTTAGTTAGTTACTTTTTTTCTGTGGGGGGAAGGATGGAGTATATACAGAGGAAAGGTGAATTATAAAATTACCTGATTTTACAAATCTCATTAACAAAATCTTAAAAACATCAGTGGTAAGCTATTAATACAACTGATTTTTCATTTAAAAAATACAAGAACCACAAACTCTCCTTCCAGATGGACAGCATTTTCACCAAAGAAAAAGAAATTTTCTCATGTTGTAATATTTTTCCATTACTTTTATATGGCATGGCATTATCCAGAAATGGGTAAAATAGTCAAACAGCACTTCTGCAAGCAAGAAAGTGCAGGACCATTACTGAAGAAGTCCTATGGTTTTGTGAGGGCTGTGGGATCAAGTCATGACAAGAGAGCTCTACGATACCTAAAATAAAATAAAATAAAATATAATTTTAAGTAAGAAAGGAGAAAAAAAGTCAGAAACGGCCTGGCCCATTGAAGTGGATTTTGGTCAAAATTAGTAATAGTAGTTCAAAATGCTTTCACAGTATTATGATGTGTTAGAAACCTGCATTCCTTGCCCTCAAAGTTCTCACTGGCCTTTTTTTGCATGTCTGAAGACTGAATTACACGTTACCGAGTCATTCCAAGTTATTTGACTTGATACAAGCAACAGTGGTGGAAATACTGACTTGTACTCTGATTTTCTCAGAGGAATTTTCCCAAAGAAACTCATACATAAGTAAAAGGAAAAGGTGCTGCCACACAAATACTCATTTAGGAGGTGATAAAGCAAACAAAAATCTAAGAGTCACAGAGGGGAAATATTTTTCATTTTTTCATGTATCAGTGCTCTGTGTATCCCTTTTAAATAAGAAAAATTGAGAGATTCACATCAATAAAGCAAATTTGACACTGAAACCTATTTACAAACTACCAAAAGGAATCTAAAAATAAGTGTAATTTCTTTCTCAACTGTTGGAGCACAAGGACAGAGTGACATAGCCTAATGTCCTTAGAACTTTGCTGATGTCTCAGTGGGAGATGCACCTTAAAGCAAAGGGCAGGGGTAACTGCTGAAGAAATAGCACCTGTGTTTACACGTATCAAGGATACACAATGGTGCTTCAGTTCTTTCAGTCTTTAAATGCTCAGACTCAAAAGTTTAGTCATCAGCACTTCCACACTAAAGAGTGCTTCATGCACGGAGGTGTTTGCTGAAGCCAGTGCAGAGGGGAAATGGGCTTCTGGGTAATAACACTCCACTGGCTATTGTTCCAACTTCCAGAAACTGCAAGCTATTTATGAATAGATGTTGATAAACAGAGTGCAGATGCCTAAAATAATGACTTTAACCCACAATCACTTGCAGTAAAAGAGGAAGTGTATTAGTGACCTTAGAATAATGAAGTTGTTACCACAAAAATACTAAATAATAGGACTACAAATCTAACAGTCTTCGCTCTATTCACAAGGGAGCTTTACTTAGCAGAGATCAAACTTGGGCTTGGCTTAGGATTTTATTATTGTGGAAAGCGGCAGGACATATTCACTAAGCATACAGGGTCAGGAAATAGCTTCACGTCACATCCAGAGTGAACTGCACCACAGAACACATAGTCTAGGTTTAACTGAGATACTGAAATTAGTTTAAACAACAGGTTGTGTGACTTATTACTGCAGTCTGAGCCTTTTTGTGTGACTAAGCAGTGAATTAAATGAATGGTTTCCTTCTGAAAAGTCACCACTTATGGTCACCCATAAAGAGATTGCTGGCTTTCAGCTACATACACTGTACTGAAAAAAATGACATAATTGATAATGAAAACATTCATTGATCATATTTTATGCATTGCTTCAGTATGACAGAATGAGTTTACAATGATATGCAAGAGGGTAATGCGGTGGTAGGACAATGATGTGGTGGGACAGTGATGTGTCAAACATTTCGGTTCCTTGCGCTTAGAAAATAAACAACCACAATATCAGTGGCAGTCAGCAAGCTTCTGGAAAGCTTCAGAGAAAGGGAAAAACAATAGAAAGTTTGTGAAACTTTCACTCTCTGTTTTCTCAGATGAACAGCATACGAGTATACTGAAAAGATATGCATCACTTCCAGCATTTTTACTTTTCATATCAGATCAAATTACCACAATGTGAATTCCTACTGTTAAATTTTGCTACGAATCTAATCGTTCTTTTGCAGATCAGCATCTACATTAGCCACAAAGCCTTAAAAAATTAGTAGCTAAGGTGATCATTGTTATTATTAACCAAGCTTACATTTGTTGATCTATGCTGTTGCTGACTGGCTTCGGCTCCCAATTTAGCAGCCACAGATTGCTTTGTCTATGGTGATGGATCAAAGGTCAGACTAACTCCTACCATGTGGAGCCTAGTGATAGCTAAGGGAGACCCATGATGAATATAAAAATAGAACTAAAGATAAAGGCTTTAATCACAAGTGACAAATGACATTTTTGATGTGTCAAGTTCAATATTAATTATTTTCAGCTGCTCTGCTTTTTCTTTTGTCTTAAGGAAACTACAGCAATCTGCTGAGATGCCTGGAAAAGTTCAGGTGCAAAATGACCTCAGTTCAGTTTGCAGATTTACAGGAAACCATATACTATCCTTGGAGCATTTAAGTACTATGGCCTGTGGAAACACTGTGGCCCATAAAAAAATATAAGTCAGGAGATGATACTTTCCCCATTTTAGAACGAGCTAAATCTTTTACTTGTCTTGTGGATTATGAACTGACATGAAACAAAAAAAAAAGCAATCAACAGAGCTCTGCCAGCAGAGAATCAACAGTTTCTGGAGAAACAACATTTCTAATTAAATAACCTTGCCACAAATTAAAAATACGAAAGGTGTGCAAATTTCTTTTCTACTTTTCCAACTATGATGGTTTTTTCAGTATCAGCCTGAGCCATCTATTCTCTTGCAAGAAAGACATATAACATATATGCATTTTTGCCACTTCATATATCCATTGCCTACTCTGAAGTTTTGGAAAACATCTTTTATTCATGGTATAAAAAGGTAATTAGGCTGCAAAAAACAACATTTCCCGAAATTCTTCAATGAGTAGGAAGAATAACAGTCCAGAAGTTTAAAAGGCAACCAAGATGTGCAACTTGACAGATCCTGAGCTAACAGTTTTTCTTACTTGACCTTTAAACTGAAAAGTAAACATTTTGTGATAGTTTAATGCAAATAATGATATTTAATCTGTTGACCATGTGTGAGGAACTAACAGCAAAAGCAATTAGGGAAGAATACTGGCTTTTCAAATATTCAGTTACATGCAAAATCAGTAAAGGCTTTCCCTAACTAAACATAAGCCAGCTCAGAAGATATGGTGGTCACAAATGAACTCTGAAAACATTCTTAAACCACTCGTATCTCCCTGTGATTATTAGCCTGGAATCTCTTTAAAATATCTGAGAGATCACTGTTTATCCTGACTACTGGAGGCAGTAATGGTATGAAACAGAAACATTGAGATTTTAAAAAGAATAATAAGAAAAAGACAAAAAACCTCACAACCCAAAACTTAGGCAAAATTAGATAAGCTATAACATATAACCTTTATAGCAGAGGTCTACCAGTAAAAGCAGCCGTACGCTTCAGTGCTGCCAGTGCCGTGAAAGCCATTCGGCACTGGGGAAGAGGCCAAAATAGAGAATCATTCTGTTGATACACGGTCAAAACGAGACAAATGAAAGGGCCCAGTGGGCAGGCCTGAAACACATCTATTTATTTTCTTCTGCTAAAAAGGTATTTCTGGAGATAAGGAAGCATTTCATAAAGTGGAAGAAAGAAGCTCAGTCAACCCATTACATCTATGTTGCTGGGAGGAATGATTTCAATCCTTCATCTCAACCAATAGCTTCCAGCACTGGGATGCAGATGTTATCAATGAAAGAAAGGATGAAAACAGGAGATTCATTTAAACATCTTTTAGCTATTAAGCAGAAGGACTGTGTTAAAGCTCAGACTCTCTGCTTTCTGGCTAAGAGCTGAACACCAAAACTCCAGTTGCTAATGAAGTGGCAGGCAGAGAAAGGAAGGATTTGTAGCGCGTTGAGGTGGATGAAAGCAGCTTGCACCACAGGATCAGCAGCAGCTGAAATCTAGCCTTGCTATCTAGCAGGGTCTGACAAACCCTGACTGCAAGTTGTTCTTGTAGAAGACAGGGAACAACTAAAGGTCTCCAGGAAAGCTGCACCAAAAGACAGCGCTATAAAATAGTTATATGCATGTTGCTATGTTTATGTCCTTTGCTGATGGGTCTAATGGGGTTTGGTTTGGGTATTTGGGGGGGTCCCTTTCTTAAAAGATAGTTTATAAATGCAGAAAATTATTGAATAGCAGGGAATTTAGTGAAAATTATGAAGGTTTATGGTTGATGCTTCGCCCCACTATTTATTAAACTGAAGCCTGGTCTTCCTTATTGTCAATCAAGTTCTGGCTAAAGGGGTTACACAGGAAGAACGGAGATATGTTAGCTGTTGAAAAGACACAACACTCTATTCTCTGGCTTACGCTGATTGATTCCACTACTGACCTGAGAAAAACCCATATGTATTCACAACATGATAGGATATTAATTTTCTTCAGCTGTATTCAAAAGCAATCAAAGTAAATTATCTTTTTCTCAGCAGTACCTGACTAACATTCATGAAGAGAGCACTTGGATTTATAAACTGGATACAAATGAGTCATCACGCTTTATTGCATTAATGTGTGCATGTTTTCAGGGACTGACCTTTGGACTGACCTGTCAGAGGTTCAGCCACGCCATCTCCTCTGACAGGCCTTTACTGAAGGAGAAAAATCTTTGTAATAGCACAGAGGAATTTACTAATCTGACATCTAGTTTAGCAGCCTAATCTTGGATTTTCTTTGATCATGCCTGGCAACAATGTGCAGCAAGTCAAACCAATCAACAATCATTAATTAAAAGAACAATGAAGAGCAGAGGCTATTTAGTTATGAATGGCACACACTGACTGAATGTTATAAGTTCTCAGATGAAAGCAACATGTCCTAAGTGACACAGATCAGTATTAGATAAGCTTCAAGATAGCTGTACTATGTAAGAGGGAACCCTGGTAGAATGTTATCACAGTCTAGAGAAAAAAGTAAAATGAAACTAGAAAGCTGTCTTTGGGATTCCCATGAATCAAAGCCCAGCACTGAGATTCATGCAATTAGGCTTATAAACATGGGTGCAAACCCTACAGTGGGCACTTATACATTGCCTACAAACAATATGGTTTTTAAATTCTGGTCTCATAAACCGGGTAAACAAAGAACAGTGACCCTCTTAATCTGTCTTAGCCTTTCTTAATGTTATGTGGTACAGTACTGCTTACACAACAGAAAGTTATCCCAAATGTATAGACCCAGATGCTTAGCTGATGTAACTTAATTTTATATTTTTTTAACTGAAATCAGGAGAGTTATATTTCTGTATACAACTAGAAATGTGACCTTGGATGTTCTAACTCTGAATTTTTAATTTCTTGTATTATGTAATGCAGAGAGTTGAGAATTTTGTTGCAAATTTTTTACTCTTTCAAAAGTAGACTGGAAGTATTATCTGGCTCTACCTTTGTGATTGTAAACCAGGCCTATGTTCCTACCTGCATGACATTATAAAGAATGACTAACTTTAATTATTCTGGGAAATGAAGCGAATATAAACCAAAAGTGAAATGCTTGAGGGCATTTTGTCTTAAGAGAAAAAGTATAAGGAAGTTATAGGCATGTACCAGCTTAAAACTTTATTACTTAAAACAATTGCATAATTATACACTGGGAAAAATGCTTGATGCCAGAAAAAACCCTCTTTAAGGTTTTTGCAGCTTCTTGTGCTGTTCTAATACTGAACGAGGTACTTATGGCCAAATTAAGCACATCTCATAGAAGTTCAGGATGCTGCTTATTAACAGTATTCAAGGTTTTCCTTAAGCTGCTCATCAGGAAAGCTCACCAAGGTGACTGGTGAACACCTCTTGATCATTTAGAGCAATGAAGCAGCCTAGTAGATGGGGGGCACTCTGGCACCATCAAAATTACAAAGCATACACAAAGCCAAAACTCAAAAGCAATAATAAGAGTAACAACTACAAAGAGGAAATTTCTAATAGCCCACAGCTCTCCAGCCAGCAGAGAAAGAGCTAACAGAGCCAACGGTGAAACCAAAACCAGCAACAAGGTACATATTTCAAAAAGGTGGCTATTTAAAAATCTATCCAAAACCACACAGCAGAAAGTTCACTAGTAGTCATTTTAAATTAAGGTTTAGTATTTTATAGATAGATGTGTAAGAGGTCAAGCAGAAGGTCTAGGCTCCTTGTGTTGGATACTAATCAAACTTGTTTCACCTGTGTTAGGCAGAAGATCCAAGTAGATAATACATACTGATCCTTTCTGTTCCAAAACTAATTTAGATGCCATTTCTAGAGCCATACTATGAAATGGGTGGAAAGGCATTAGCTTACATTTGTCCACTCTCCACACATATAAGCATGGTTTCTAGTTATCAGGAAAAGAAAATTAATTTCTCTTTCAATAGGTCCTTTTTTATTTTTAATTCTTGTTAACCTTTAGAACAGAGTACACATTTTTCACCTATGCCTACTTTCATGTGAGGCTTATTCAGATCTTTATTCTGGGTTAAAAAAAAATAAATCTTTGGATTTAGTCTGGATTTTAAAACAATGTAGCTCTTGTTTGCTTCCACTGTACTTAAGGAAAAAGGGCACTAATTTGAATTATAAATCATGAATGATTTCTAGTCACGATCAAAATAATTCTACTGTGTCTGTATTATGAAATCATCTTTTCATATGGGACACCAACTTATGTTTTTAAATGTGGCTATCTAACTTTGAGCACTGCACCTAATAATAAAAAATGGTGAAAGATGTACTCAAGTACGAGAAACTAGGGCTAAATCAGTTAAGGTAGAGCCATTCCTGAAGCTATTAATATAGGTTGTGGCATCATATCCAGGCACCCTTGCCTCTTATTGCATGACCTGCCCATCACTGAAGGCCAACTTACACTTACTTGCAGCTGGATCAGCGGAAAATACCAACTAGGGCTAAATCAGTTAAGGTAGAGCCATTCCTGAAGCTATTAATATAGGTTGTGGCATCATATCCAGGCACCCTTGCCTCTTATTGCATGACCTGCCCATCACTGAAGGCCAACTTACACTTACTTTGCAGAAAATACCTGCTGGTGCAAAACCAGATGAAAGCATCAATGAGCACCTGAAGTAAGCTCCAGACCAAATTACCAAACTCTGATGCCTTGAATATTCTTTACTATAAGCCTTTCCTATACAGGGTAAAAGGAATGTGTCTATGCCTGGAAAGTGATTTCATAAGAAATGTTTATTTTATTTCTGTTATAGGAGTCAAACAGCAAACTTTAGTCTCCTATTTGCTTTTGAGATTGTTGCCTAATATACAGTCTCAAGTATAAATGGATAAAGTTGATAAAAGCAGCTTAGACGAAAGAACAGAATTTCAGACTAGGAGGAACTTATGGCTATAAAATGAAGTACTTACCCTACAGAGACCTTCTATAGTGTATCTACTCTCTTGGTTTAAACTAAAAGATATAAGAAAGTGCAGAGGTGCCAAATGTGACTGATGTGATTGCAGCTAAATTAAATCTGCCAAATCTCCTCAAAAGAAGTCCTCTTTTCAAATCAGATGCAGGTCTGGCTACATCTTGCTGTTCCTCCTATGTCTACTACAGAGGAAAACTGTAGATTGGGAAAAGTCTTTGTGGTCTGGCAAGCTGCCCTAATTTCAGGAGCACTCCTCTATACCTGAAACTACAACTGCTGACTCTTGAAAACTTAATTTCACTTTTTGTTAAAGTGGTTGTAAGTGACCTTTCTTGAAAGGATGACATTTAACATCCATGTAGATCCAGGATAATTTCTTTTACGTAACAGTTATTACCA